>NC_056743.1:935424674-935542174 GCF_019279795.1 Protopterus annectens
CGTGGTGACTGTGTGTGTGATAGAAGAAAGGTGTATGTTTTTAACAGTGATTTAGTGTGTTGTACTGTAAAATCTGTCTCATGAGACTTGACAGAGAGAAGGTGCTATTACCATAAAATACCTGTTTTGTCCAGAGCTGGAGAGAAGTATATGTTATGGACCCTGCATCTTAGAAGCAGGTATGGAGTAGTAGAGAGAAAAGTAATGAGCATGATACAGAGACTGGTATGACTATTGTGATTAAAAACCGTAAAAAATTAAATATAAACCCTATGAAACATGAGGGAGAAGGGATACCTGACTGAGGCAGTCACCTTTATGGATGGTGCAGTTTGACGATGTTAATTATGCATAACACTGCACATCAAGAACTATGTCATTCGTTTACCTTCCCAGTTTTTATACTGTTTATAGACGTGGTATAATGAGGGATGACAGAGAGTGATTTGACTATAGCTTTCCAGAAATAGGGAAGAAGTGTTGAGCCTTTTTGTCCTTCTTGCCTTCAGGTACCTTTATATCTTGGCTTACTTCTGAATCTGTCTGTGTAGTAGACAGTGACACCTCACTAATGTGACTCGGTTGGGTATCGGTGGTTTTCCTTCTACATTACCTTAACTGGAAGTAAGCTTCTTTCATTCTTCAGAAGTTTAGAATGATTTATCAACCCAGTAGATGAGAGGCTACCAGTTTTTAATGCCTTTATTGACACTTTTAGAATACATCTCCTATATTAAATAATTATTTTTTTAATTCTTTTTTATCCCGAAATACATTAACATGACTCTAATGCAGTGTGCAGTGTCACTGGTGCAACATTTAGCACACTCGGGTTTGGTGCAAAAAGCTGTGGGTTCTATTTCCACACCAGGTAGATGGATTGCTGACATTGCAATGCAGCATATGGGGAGTGCTGCACTCCTGTGTGTGTCATCCTTCATATGATACATTAAGCCAAGGTTCCATCTGCTTGAGTTGTTGAATTGTTGGTAGCTCTGGTGGATGTAAAAAATCGTATGGTACCTATCAAAGAGTAGAGGGAATGCTTCCTGGTGCCCTTTCCCTTACTGGTATAAATAGCACCTCGGGTCTCCCTTGAAAAGAGGTTACTAGCCTTCTGGAACTAACTCAAAATATATTGTTTTCATTTATCTTTATTTCCTTTTTTTATTCATTTACCAGTTAAGTGAACTGGTCTAGAATAGACCCTTTCAGCCAGGACTACAGAAACAGAGAAGCTGAAAATACAGGCACAAAAAATAGTAGCAACATAAGTTCAGAATATGATCAAACACCAGTAAAGGCATGACTCTATTTTGCTGAATACCACAAGTTCAGTAATGTGGATTTTGTTTAAGTAGATGTGAAAAAAGAAGGCTAGGTCTTTATAAGGTATGTTCTTTAATTTTGGAAAGAAAAGGAAGAGAGAAAATTCAGGACAGGCACCAATATAAGGAGGTCGGCAATGGCACTGATAAGCCCCAGAAAGGTAAAAACTTTGAAGTGATCAGCAGAAAAGTGCAGCAAGAGATTTTTGGGAAGAGAGCATGGGAATGTAAGCTTCTTGCTGTTCTCATCTGTTTTCCATATTGAAGACATGAGCAAGAGAGGCAAAGCAGATATAATTAAGGAGTTTAAAGATTAGTCAGTTAGTAAACAAGACGACAGACAGTTGGAAGAGTTAGCCTGTTTGTTCAAGGCAAGGTAAGACAGTGGTAAATTTTGGGAAGAGAAAAAAGTAAGAAACAATGTATATTTTTCTGCATCTTTGTTGGGAACTTTCCACCTGACCACCCATTTCCTCTCATTTCCCGACTGACTCGTTCATTCCCCCATCCTGGTTAGTTGTAGTCTATGCCAGAAATCAAGTAATACTGCCCCATCACCATAGGTGGTTTGGCTTTTTACTGTATTTTTTTCTGCTACTCTCACTTGTTTTATTGAGGAGAATGTGCACGGCATGCATTAAAGGTGTACAGGGTATAGGTGTGCACACTCCCTCTCTTGGAATCATACAAGGAGTAGGTGTATGCACTCCTTTCCAATTAGATATGCAAGATGTGCCCTTTGCCTCCCATGGGTACAGGGTTTAGATGTAAGCACCACCTCCCATGAAACATACAAGGATTGTGTGCAGAGAGTCATAAAGGGTGTAGGTGTGCATACTCTCTCCTTCCCTCCTTAGACTAATACATGACACAAGTGTGCACATTTTTTCCCATGTAGTTGTATAAGACATAGGTGTGTGCACTCTCTCCAGTGGAGACCTGCAGGGTGTAGGAGTACAAACTTCCTGAATACATGAATTAGGGGTCTGTACTGACTTCCAAGGAGCCATACTGGGTCAAGGGTGTATATTCCATCCCATGAAGCCATGCAAGATATGGGTGTGCACACTTTCACCCATACATACAGGGCATAGGTGTGTGCGCCGTCCATCCTATTGAACCATACAGGATGTAAGTGAGTGCAGTCCCCACTCTTGAAGCCATATGGGATGTTGGTATTTATTTTTTATTTATTTATTCTTTCTTTGTTGACCTGGTAGTTGATTTTGTTCATGGACTCTTCAGCCATGATCTGGGTGCCACTGCATAATTTCTTACAGATATAATTAAATGACCTTTATACTGATGATTTTAAAATTATTGTAGAAAACTCATAAGCAATTACATACATAATATTGAAGTTATACATAGTAAAAGATATACAGAATAAAAGTGTTGTCTTACAGAGTTGCGGAGATTGAGTATTTCACATAATGGGTTTTTCATCAAGGTTAGAGATGGCAGTAGGATGAAATTCCTCCCTTTTAGGGAGTAATTTCTCATCCACCAGATTGGACTCCTCTATTTCCACCTGTCCTTCAACATATGTTTTTTTCAGTGAGTAATAGAGCCAATGTCTTCTTTCCAGTTTGGAAAATTCTTTCATTCAAGGAAGTTTTTGGTGGCAAAGAAAGAAGTGGTCTGGAGACCAGTTCTGGATCTGTCTGTCTTAAATTGTGATAGTGCCCAAGTTCCAAATGCTGTCACTTCATAACCTGCTACCTCTTCTTCCTCATTAAAGTATTCTAGTAATACTAGATTTAAAAGATGCTTATCATCACATCCATATTCATATAGATTTCAGGCGTTTCTTAAGGTTTTGTGTGTCTGGATTACATTATCAGTTCTCTGACTTACCCTTTGGACTGTCCACTGCAGCATGAGTGTTCACAAAGTGTCTAGCTCCAGTTATAGCTCATTATAGGATACAGCATATCCACATTTTTCCACATTTAGATAATTTGCTTATCTTTGCAGAGTCTTTTTTTCAAAGTGTCAGGGGTCTTTTTGTTAGGTGAGAGATCTCTTACATAATCTGGGACTCCAAAAGAACATTCAAAAGTCTTTTTTTTTTTTGAGTCCCTTACACATGATTGTTTACCTGGGGTTTCTGCTAGACACCTCAGTTCAAATAGCTTATCTTTCAGAGGAAAAAAAATTAGATCTGTCTAGATCTATTTCACTCAGACTTCAGACTATGCAAGGGAAAGTATCAGGATTTTGGGTCTCATAGCATCTGTAATTTTTATGGTACCCCTAGCAAGACTCCACATGAGAAAGATACAATGGTATCAGAAGTTTCACTGGTCCAAGCACAAACACCCATTACCTTTTAAAATCCAAGTTCTGGGATTTGTCAGAAGAGAAATCATCTGGTGGAGACAGCAAATATTGTCAAATCCATGTCTCCTTTTCTCTTCTCTGCTCCAGAGTAGTCAGTCATCACAGACATTTTAGACTTTTCTTGGGGAGCAGTATCAGGAGAAATGAAAATACAAATTGTTTGGACACCAAGGACAGATGCAAACATATATATTTTATATTTATGTTTATGCTTGCTCTAATCAAGGCTCTCTCTGAATCATCTTTGATCCCCTGGATCTCTTTAAGTCATTACAGACAATACCATAGTCATGTCATACAGCAACACGTTGTGGGGAACTGGGTCTTACCCCCTTTGCAGACTAGCCATGCTAGCTTGGAATATAGCTTTACAGTACAGTATAAGTCTACAGACATCCTACATCCAGTCAGAGCAAAACTGTGTGGCAGACAAGCTGAGCAGGACCAAGGCAGACCCTCCCAAATAGAAACTAGATCATGGGGTCTTCCAAGATTTGATCCATGTTTGGGAAGTTCCTCAAGTAGACCTCTTTGCCTGCTTTCTGAACAATCATCTGGCAAAATTCTGCTTTAGGACTCCATGCAAGAAGGCTTGGTAGACAGATGCCTTTCTTTTCCTTGGACAGGAATGTTCCTGTATGCTCTTCTACAGTTTCCACTATACTTCTGAAGATTCAAAAGGAATCTGCCAAGATCATTGTGATAACTCCCGTCTCACCCAAGCACCAGTGATTCTCAGTTCTTTTAGAAATGGCAAGGGGCAATTACCACAGGCTTCCACACAGAATGGATCTACTCAAACAAGAACAGTTGTGTTGGATACATCCAGACCTCAGTCATCTTCAACTGATTGCCTGAATGAGCGGGTCTTAATTCCCTTTAAGCACCTGTTTACTGAGAATGGGCAGTGGGTACTAATGGAGGCAAGAAAGCCTGATGCTAGAAAATCATATGTTAACAAATGAAAACGGTTTTCTAGTTGGTACCAGCAACATAACTAGGATACTTTCAGGGCTAGTATTAGGATAATAACTCACATAAATATTCTAAAACCAATCAGGCGCGCTACTGGTATTGGACTGCTGGGTTGCAGCATGCCCCCAAAACATACACACACTTTTGGAGAGTAAAAAAAAAAAAAGATTTTACTTGTATATAGCACTAGCAATAGATCCCTAGTGTGAAACTGTGAGTGCAACCACATGCAGAACACGGAGCTGTGAGCATGCTTGCCTGAGTTCAGATTAAAAAAAAAAAAGATGAAAAGTAAAGTCTTATGGCCAGGCTGGACTGTAGGTGGGCATCAAAGAAGGTGCCCCAAAGTCATTGTGGTTTTAACCCCAGGAATATTGCTGGAAAATGGACTACTAAGCTCAGCAGCTTGTCATGTAATCTGCATACGTGACACGGCTGCTGACGTAAGTGCAAAAAGAAGGGAAACCGTTGAAGTTCCCTTCCTGTGCTTTAAGTGCACTGTGCAGTTAGAATTGAGTCATAATTGGACCGAGAGGGAAATTTACTTTTTGGATAAGGTGAGTGAAAAAATGCTTCCACTTAATTGTGAACTGATTGACTTGATGATAATTATCAGTCAGTCAGTTGAAACTTATTTTTTTTTTCTTGGCAGGGTCAACCAGATACACTTGACTTTATGCATTTTTTTCCTGGCAGGGTCAACCAGACACTAGTAGGTTGGCAGTGTTTCGGGGGCTGTTGATGGTTACTTTTTTTAATATAATATTCTGGCGAGGTTAATCAGATGCTAAGGAGGCAGTGTTTTTTGGTGGCTGTTGATTTTTTAATATAATATACTGGCAGGGTGAATCAGATACTAAGGAGGCAGTGTGGTTTGGAGACTGTTTGTGGATATTTTTTTAATATACTATCCTGGCAGGGTTAACTAGATACTAGGGACTAGGAAGCAATGTGTTTTAGGAGCTGTTGATTTTTTTTTTATATGATATCTTGGCAGGGTTAACCACATACCAAGGAGGCAGTGTACTTTGTAAGTTCCTTGATTGTGGATGTCTTTTTCCTAATAAAATATCCTGAAAGGGATCAAACAGATACTAGGTATGCAGTGTGTTTTGGGGGTGGCTACTGGATGAAATGTTTGGCTTTTTAACTTAATCTTTTCGCAGTGTCAGTCAAGATAGAGTAGGATGGTGTGTGGATGTGTTAGGATAATAACTCACACAAATATTCTAAAACCAATCAGGAGCGGCTAGTGGTATTGGACTGCTGGGTTGCAGCACCTCCCCCAAACACACACACACTTTTGGAGAGTAAAAAAGGAAAAGTAAAACAATGACTAAAGTGTGTATGAGTGAACTGAAGTAAAATCACCTGCAAGCTCTTGACTATGTGATGTGAAAGAAATGCAGTAATGTAACCATTGTTCTCTCTCTTCATTATTTTAAACCTTGTATATGTTATCACGGTGGTGCAGCGGTTAGCATTGTCAACTCACAGCAAGAGGTTCTTCCGTTCGATTCTCGTCTGGAGCGCCTTCTGTGTGGAGTCTGCATGTCCTCCCCGCGGTCCAGTGACGTTAAAGACATGCAGGTAGGTGCGAGTGTGAATGGGTGTGCCTTGGTTGAAGGTTGAACGTTGGGCTGGCAACTCGGCACCGTAAAAAATCCACTGCCAATCATGAGCGGACCAGAGTTCCGCTGTGGCAACCCCTAACTGGGAAAAGCCGAAAGTCAGGCTCAAAGCAGATATTGTGGGTAGGCAATCGGGCTGGGAGCTATGCCTAGTATGTGTGAATGAAATGACTGGCCTTACTGTTGTACTTTTGACTTACTTTGCAAAAATAACATCCATTTTAGTGAAGTAAGATCGATCACAATCTCTGAACTGTGACTATTTTGTATGTGAAAAATAAATATATTAAATAGTGTTGTCTTTTATTCTTTTTTGTCTTTTAACCTCTCGAGATCAAATCTGATACTGTGGGTGGGTTGGGCAATAGGGATTTGGTTTATGTATGAATGAAGCAACTGTCCCTGCTGTTTACTGTTGTTGTAATTCCAGCTTTGCAAGACTGTAATAGTTGTACTTTCACATGATTGTAATCTAATTATCAAATGTATGGGTCATTCTTAATGTATGATGTAAGAGTGTTCAATCTTGCCGTTTGTTCTTACACATGGGTTCAGAGCCGATCCTCGGCTCCGAGTCGGCCAAATTGCAAAGCTCTGAATCTCAGAGAAGCTCGAGACCAGCCCATATCCCACAATCCTCCTTGCCATTACTCAGATCTAGTTTGGCGCTGCAACAGATCGGATCGAGGAGAGCTCGGACCAGATAGAAACTTGAGTTGCTGTTAATATTTTCAGATAAGAATTCTAATTTTTTCTTGCTGATACTTCCTTATAGTTAGTAGTTATTGTAGAAGTGCACCCATTTTTCGTCTTCAGGCACCCTTGTGGCCTAACCCTTTTTCTTGGGTGTGGAGTGTTTTCTGTATATAACCTGTTTCATATACATATATTGCTATAGGATTAGTCATTTTTTTCTATTATCATAGTTATTGTCATTATTACTATACTATGTCAGAAAAAAGCCAAATCTGGCTTTAAAAGATGTCAGTGTGGGCAGAAAATGTCCATTACTGACAATCATGCTTCCTGTGTCTACTGTCTTGGCCCTCTCCATCTCCAAGAGGATTGCTCTATTTGCCATTCCTTTAGCGGGAGGGTCATGACAGATAGACGCAGGAAGCTTATTGACAGAGGATTGTTGAAGCCGGCCTTTCAAGAGGCTTTGGACAAGTTGGATCAGGCTTCTAAATCCTCGAAGGGGTCGAAGATGTTGGAGCCCATGTCATCGGCTCCGAGTTCATCTTCTCGGGTTCGTTCGCCGGTTCCACAGATCTCGGGGCCGAGCGTCGAACATTTATCTTTTCCTGTGCCCCAGATCTTGGAACCGGTGTCGGAACTGCCACCACCATCCATTCTTCGGTCGGTGCCATCTTCGGCTCCTTCGACCAGTTCTTCCAGACCCTTGTCTGACACAGATGTGGATCGTGTCGTGCAGAAACTCATGGAGAACACAGCCCTTTCCAAGTTAATTACAGTTTCCTCCCAGTTGGTGTCGAAACTAGAAGGCCTCCCCATATCTCCAACGGGTCCTCCTTCGAGACCCATCCAGATCTCGGAGCCGGGAGAAGATGACCTGATGATAGTGGAGCCCTCGGTGCCGAAACCGTCCATTGCACGATCGACACCTTTGACTTCGACTCCTTCGGAACTGTTAGGGGAGTTGCGGAGCTGACGGTCTTTGCTCGGTTCTGGGACCGAGAGTCGTACCGACCTGTCGGTGCCGACTGTCCCTCTCGGGGCCTCAGCACAGACTGGTTCGGCTCCGTCCTCGGGGTCGGAGCCCACGGCACCTGGTTCTGGGATGCTTCCATGTTCTTCGGAACCGGGGGAGCCCTCGGCCAGGGGTTCGGGGGCCTTTGACCTTATGAGAAAGGTATTGTCTGCACAGACAACCACATCATCAGGGGAATCTTCTCCTTCCCCAAAAGGGCCACTTTCTTTTTCTGCTCCCATGATCCATCCCAAGCGTCGAGCCCAATTGCCTCAGCCACCCCCAGAGGGTTCCCCCTGTTCCTTGGAGGCCTCACCAGAAGCCCCCTCTGATGAGGTCCCAAGGAAATGGTTGTGCAAGAGGAGGCACATAGATTCCCCACAGGAATCTCTAACGTCTGACACCGACTTGGATGAGGCAGAGGGGTCCCCCAAATCACCCTCGGAGGATGTGTCATTTGCAGACATCCTGGAGATCTTGAAACAGAGGGGTGATTGGCAGTCCCTAGCCCCCTCTGAGGACGAGTCGGTGCTGCTGAAAGCTTTTGGGGCTCAACCTTCTACCTCCTGGGTGACCCCACCCTTCGATGAATTAATGGATTTGATTGCTCGAAGGGTGTGGGAGACACCTGACACAGTGGAACCAGTACCTAGGAAACCAAACAAGTTCATCACTGCCCCCCAAGATAAATCTCATCTCACCAAGGGAGTCCCTGTTGACGCTATGGTGGTGGCGGCAGCCACAAAAAAGGAGATGTCTGAGTCTTCCTCATCTGTTCATCCTCCTAATAAGGATTCTAGGACTATGGACAATATGGGAAGCGCATTTTTAGTTCAGCGACTTTTTCCATGAGTTCGCTAAACTACCTAACCCATTTCACACGTTTGCAGAGGGATCTCATCAAGGAGCTGACAGATACCCTCCAGGGTAACACAGATGCTGCTGTTTCAGAAAAGGTAACAGCACAACTTAACACCCTTACCTCCATAGTAAACTCATCCATGAGGCTCATCTCGTATGCAGCCGAGGGATCGAGTAGAGCTGCAGCTTCAGCGATTGCTCTTCAAAGACCATCATGGATGCGGCTGTGCTCCTTTGCGGAAGCCTTCAAGTCTTCCTTTGCCAATGCCCCTTTTGATGGTGCCACACTTTTTGGACCCGAGGTTAAGGAGACTCTCCCTCGGTGCAAGCAAGAGGGAAAGACCCTGTCTGCTGTCGGGGTCCGTTTTTCTGCTCCTACTAGACCGTACCCCAAAGGGCAATGAGGTGGAAAAATGTGGTTCCGTAAGAATCAGGGATCTTTCCAGACCACACAGAGTGATACCCCCTCCAGAGACAGAGGAGGGGGTAGAAATGGAAGACGCCGCCCCGGCGGCAGAGGGGGTCCGCATAACCAAGGCGACAGGGATTCCGTCCTTGGGAAGCCTTTCCAGCACTCCTGAACGGAGACCCGGCTGTCCTGCTCTGCAGGCAGTCGGGGGTCACTTAGCTTTATACCCACTGGCCTGGCTAAACATTACTTTAGATTCTTGGGTAAAAAGCATTATAACCAGAGGATACAAAATCCCCTTCATTTCAACACCACCTCTACAAAGAAAATTTCCAGACGTGCCACCCCGTCTGCGAAAGCTAGCAGCTGTAGAAATTTCAAAGCTGCTCGAAAACAGAGTCATCCAACCAGTCCCGGCGGACCAAAGAGAATTCGGAACTTACTCAAGGTTCTTTTTAGTTCCAAAAAAGACAGGGGACTGGAGACCGATCTTAGATCTCAACAACTTTGTGAAGAAGGAAAAGTTCCGGATGGTCACGCTTCAATCGATCCTTCCATTCTTACAGAAGGACGATTGGATGTGCTCTATAGATCTCAAAGACGCATACTACCACATCAAAATGGCCAGACCATCCAGAGATCACCTGCGCTTCCGGCTGGGGGCCAGTCACTTTCAGTTTCGAGCTCTGCCCTTTGGACTCACCTCAGCCCCCAGGGTATTCACCAAATGCATGGCAGTAGTTGCGGCTCACTTGAGATGACAAGGATTCCGGGTGTTTCCCTATCTGGATGACTGGCTCCTCACCGCCACCACCGAGCATCGACTATTGCAAGCCAGAGACTATACAATCGGCCTTTGTTCCCACTTAGGGATATCCATAAACTTCGAAAAGTCTTGCTTATCGCCCTCACAGTGTATTTCCTTCATCGGAGCAGATCTAAATACACGATCGACACTACTGAAACTCCCCCCAGTAAGAGCTTCAATGCTCAAACAGCAGGTCCTACTTCTTCTAGTCAGCAAGAAAGCCCCAGCCAAACTGGTGTTAAAAGTGTTGGGACTGATGGCAGCCGCACTAATTGCAGTCCCTATGGGAAGGTTACACATGACGATTCTTCAATGGCTGCTCTTTGCGCAGTGGTCATTCCAACACCTACCCCTAGCGCACGAGATCAGGATAACAGAATCTTGCAGACGGGACCTCTCATAGTGGGTGCGCGATCAGAACCTCACTGTGGGTCGTCCATTCGTTCTACCCATTCCAACAGCCACAATAACCACGGACGCTTCCCTGATAGGGTGGGGGGGCCTTTCTCAGGGAAGAACAGTCCAAGGAGAATGGTCCAGCATGGAGTACACTCTACATATAAATGTTCTGGAGTTGAGGGCGGTGTTCCTGGTGTTGCAACACTTCCAAGCCCTCTTACCTCTAGGAACAGTAGCACTTCAGACAGACAACATGTCTGTAGTCTGGTACATAAACAAGCAAGGGGGAACCAGGTCTTACCCGTTATGCAGAAAGGCCATGAGAATTTGGCAATGGGCAGAGTCCATGGGTCGCTTTCTGATAGCAACGCACATCCCGGGGTCATCCAATGTCATTGCGGACAGGTTGAGCAGAGCCATCCTGTTACGTCACGAGTGATCCCTCAATTCACAGATGGCGGAAAAGATCTTCCGCAAATGGGGCCAGCCTTGCTGTGATCTGTTTGCTTCCCCATTGAATGCAAAATGCAGAAGCTACTTTGCCCTTCTACCCCCTCCGGGGGATGACCCCAGGGACGCACTGATACACGATTGGCCCCCGAGACTCCTATATGCATTCCCACCGACTCCATTGATTCCCAGATTTCTACAGAAAGCCAGGAGCCTGGAAAGGACTATAATACTCATAGCCCCATTCTGGCCTCATCAAATATGGTTTTCCTTTTCTTCGAGATCATCAAATAGAGGAACCGTGGATTCTGGACCCAGTGCCAGATCTGCTGACACATTCGTCGGGAGTTCCTCACCCATCTCTACAGTCCCTCAAACTAGCAGCTTGGCTGCTCCACTTCCCTGCCTAGCCAGGTCTCATCTACTCCTTCCGACAGTTCAACACATCCTAGTTGCTTCTCATAAAGCTTCTACTACTAAGCTCTATATGAGTAAGTGGAAACGCTTTGTATATTGGGCATCTAGTCAAAACTTAGATCCCTTGGTAGCTCCTCTACATAGAATTTTAGAATTCTTATCCATCCTTTTTCACGAAGGAGCTTCTACTTCCACTCTAAGAGTACAGTTGGTGGCCATATCAGACTTCCATATTGGTGAGGGAGGTACTCCCATTATGTCTCACAGACTTTGTAAAGCCTTTTTGAAAGGAACCTTCCATCTTAGACCGCCTGTCAGAAAACCTTTCTTTCCATGGAGCCTGAATTTGCTGCTGTCGCAACTCATGTTGCCACCTTTTGAACCTGCTTTGTCATGCCTCCTAAAGTTCTTGTCGTGGAAGACGCTGTTTCTCGTCGCCGTGACCTCAGCTCGTAAAGTCTCAGAGCTGCAGGCATTATCGGTCAGACCACCTTACGTGATATTCCATCCAGACAGGGTCTCTTTGCATACAAATCCATCTTTCCTTCCAAAAGTATGTTCAGTTACGAATATTAACCAGTCTATAGAACTCCCTACCTTTTTCAAAAACCTCACTAACAAACTGGAGTATATGTTGCACAAGTTGGATGTTCACAGGCAGTTAAGATTTTATTTAGACAGGACCAAAGCTTTCAGAAAAACGGATCAACTGTTCGTCGCTTTTGCAGACAATAAAAAGGGCATGGCAATTACTAAACGTACACTATCTAAATGGCTTGCTGACTGTATAACATTTGTTTACTCTAAATCAAACCAATCCTTACCAAACAAACCTAAGGCCCATTCTACCAGGTCCGTTTCCACTTCCTTAGCTCATTCGGCTCGCTTGCCTTTGGACACTATTTGTGCAGCAGCCACGTGGTCTAAACCACATACTTTCATCACTCATTATAGAGTGGACAAGGTCTCCAAGGATAGGACATCATTTGGTTCCACTGTGCTTAGGAACGTTCTTCCATGAGTCACTCGGGGTCACGGAGCTAGGGACGCTACCCGTGTGTAAGAACAAACGGCGAGATTAAACACTCTTACATAAAGAAGTTATGTCCTTACCATAACGTTCCATGTAGAGTGTTCATCTCGCCTTTGTTCTTACATTCCTTCCCTTTCCCCCCCGTGTGTTTGGAAGAACTGGTAGGATTAGAGTCTGATCGACGTGTCTCAACCCTTTGCGAGGTATATGGTCCCGTGTGTCATGGGATATATGCTTAGACCATTAGTTATTGCTATGGTGAGAGAGAGTATCTGAATGGCTGAAGAGAGTGTATGCTTCTAGCACCGCAGGTGTTGGATCCTTTGGTCTGGTTTGTTTGCAAACTAGATCTGAGTAATGGCAGGGAGGATTGTGGGGTATGGGTTGGTCTCGAGCTTCTCTGAGATTCAGAGCTTTGCAATTCGGCCGACTCGGAGCCAAGGATCGGCTCCGAACCCGTGTGTAAGAACAAAGGCGAGATGAACACTCTACATGGAACGTTATGGTAAGGACATAACTTCTTTTTATTTCATATCTGTTCATGTATATACTGAATGCCTGTTTAAAAATGTTTGTAATATGTTAAGAGCTTTTCTCCCTGGAGATATGCTGATGAGGGTTTTTTGACAAAAGACATTTGGATAAACCTGGGGAAACAAAAATAAAATAAATAAAATTAAATGTGTATTTGAGTAAGGCAAGCTGACATACAAGTTGTGATTAATGTTTCTGTCAACTAAATGAAAGTATATAACCCATAATTAACTTGTACAATTGGCAAAAGAAGTAAAAGCCACAGAGATTTAGAAGTAGTCAATAAAGCACCTCTTTATGCCACTTTATTCCAAGACAAACAATGCACACATCCAAAATAAACCACAAATAACTTCTACACTTGGCAATAGAAGAAAATGCCACAGAACCCTGGAAGTAGTCAATAAAACACCTCTTCAGGCCACTTTATTCCGAGACAAACAATGCACACATCGGATCTATATCACATAGTCAAAGTCTTATAACTTTGCACACGTAATGTTCAAACCATTATGATCAAAGTTGCAAAACTTCGACTATGGATAAAAAAAAACAAAAAACAATGGAAAGCAAACTGTTTTAAGCAGGGGGGCAAGCCCCCCTCCACCCCCACAACCCACGCTACTTAAATATACCACTCCGAGATCGCACCCCATTGAACAAAATGGAAACCTCCACTTATGGAGGTTTCCATTGAAACGCTCAAACCTTTACAAATTCGAACTTATGGTCTCTACCATATGAGGTTCGAACTTGTAAAAGTTCAACTACGTAATAGGAATCCCACACATCAAGTATGTAACTCACCTGTTACTGTTACTTCTACTTTAATCCTGGCAGGGTCAAAGCAGACACTTTTGTTCAGTAATAGGGAAGGGGGGTTGTTTTGTGAATGAAATGAGTTGACTGGCCCTGCTTTTTACTGTTGTTCTGGCTTTGCAAGATTAATTTGTATTTTGGCAAAGTCAACTGTCATACAAGCCTATGTCAGTGTCTCTCAGAACCACTGGCACATTAGACATTGGAGTGACCTTGCATTGTGAATAATAAATTAAGATAGTACAATGGCATTTCCAAATCTCCTTACTTTTCACTTGGCATTGTACAAAATGCAGATTACCTGATCCAGTACAGTGTATGTTTACTACATCATGTGTACTCATAATAGTTTCATGCAGTCAAGAACACCTACTTTTTTACTGTTTAGAGATTTGTAGGTTTTATGTTGTTATAGCATAACCTTAACACCTCATTAGCTTTGAAATGCAATTTAGTCTAGTGTTTGTTAGACTATTCAGCATGTGCAACAGTGAATAAGCAGTTAGTTTATGTAAAATAGTAAGCACAATCAGTGTTAATCCCACTGTATCATAGCTCCACCCTATGAAGTTAACTCCACCCCTTTCTAGTTGGCACCACCCCATTCAGGTGTCTTCTGCAGCCCCCCCCCAACTTTGATTTTAAGCCGCCACTGTATCCTATGATCTTTCTTTCTCCTCGATCAAAGTTAATTTGTCAGCCATTTCAGCTTGTCTGCCCCTGGAACCCCTCTTTCAATACATTCTCATGTGAAAATGTTTTTGAAAGGGGGTTTGTGTAAGAGACCTCCAAGAAAACTGGTGGCTTCTCCTTGGGATCTTAATTATCTTAGGTTCATAGGTGTGTACTAGGCTAATGGCCCTGGAGCCTTTACAAGCCTAGCCCATAGGATTACACTGGCATCGTGCCACCCAACCTTAGTTCCCAGTGCCTCTGTTGAGTACAGCTACTGGAGTGATCCCTGGGGTGAATTTTCTATTTCCCATCCTCTCATCAAGATTTCTCTTGAAGAGGGCCAGTGAGGTGCTCTGTTTGACATGTATGGGAAGTCTGTTCCATAGCATGGGCAGTCTCTGGGTTATGAACCTGTCCCTCCAGCACGTTCTGTTGATTGTGGTAATGAGGCTGAGGTCTCTGGAGCATGTGGTGTGGAGGGATTGGGATTTCTTTAGATGTAGCATTTCTAACAGAGCTGGGTCAGACATTGCTTTGTAAGTTAAGCAGAGATTGCCTCTAAGTAGGTGATATGAGACAGAATAGTTTTCTGAGTCTGTCCATATAGGACAAGTGTTTAAGGCCTAGGATCCTTTTTGTGAGGTACTTTTCTGGCCTCTCCAGTTGTTGCAGGTGTCTAGTGAGATACATGCCAAATGGGGCATTGTACTCGATTGGCCTAATGAGGGAAGAGTAGAAGGAGACAATGACCTCTTTCTTCCTGGATGCAAAACCCTTAGTAATGTGATGTGCCACATAGAAGGACTTTCTGACCACAGTGGCAATGTGGTGGTCAAAAGAGAGGTTGCTGTCAACCTGTGTTCCCAGATCTGTTATAATGCCTTCTGTGTTCAGTGGACTACCATCAATGTGGTAATTCATGGGAGCCATGTTTTTCCCAAAGGGGATGACTACACATTTTTTGGCATTGAGCTTAAGGTCATGGTTCTGACACCAGTCGTTGGTCTCAGTGAGACATTTCTGTAGGATGTCAAAATCACTTGGGGAGTTAATAATAGATCCCAACTTGCAATTGTCTAAGAACTTTGTCAGCCAGAGTCCCTTCGTGTTGGCCTGGACTTCAGAGAAGTACACCCCAAACAGGAGAGGACCCAGGACCAAACTCTGTGGGTCTCCACTCATGACTGGATGGCAGTCTGAGTTGGAGTCAGCTACTTTCACACTGTGGGTTCTATCTGTTAGCCAGTTTGCAACCCACCTAGTGATATAGGGGTTAATGCCTAGCTTAGTGAGTTTTTCTATGATTCCTGAGTGGGGAAATGGTATCAAAGGCCTTGGCCAGATCAAGGTAGGTTGCATGAACCACCTTGCCTTCATCTGTTGGAGAAGCTAATGCTCCATTTGATGCAGCTCATCAGGCTGACTTGAAGTTCTTAACATGGAAAACTGTTTTACTGATTACTCTGGCCTCTGCAAGAAGAGTATCTGAGTTGCACGCTCTTATGGTGAGTCAACCCTGTCTCAACAATCCATCTCCCTGTTTTCTTTCCTAAACACAAAAATGAGGGAGAAAATATGCTCCATACCTTGGATGTCCACAGACAACTTGGGTATCTTGACAGAGCAAAATCTTTCAGAACTTTGGATTAGTTCATTTCTTGTGAAGGATATGAAGAAGGGACAACCTGGGTCTAAACAGACTATCTCTAAATAGTTGTCTCATCTTTTGCTATTTTTACTACAACAAAACTATTCCAGGCAGGTCAAGGCTTACTCTGCAAGGGTCTTATCTTCTTCTATGGCTTTTTGGAAAGGGTTGGATTCTAGAAGTATTCTAAAAGCAGCAACAACTTTGTCCTCTGTACATACCTTTAGAAAGCATTTTAAGTTTGATTCCTTCTCTAGGTCTAGATCAGGGTTTGTTAGGACTATTCTTCATGGGCTCCTGGGCCCTTCCAACCCCCAGATGTTGTAAGCTAGGGTAATCTACCCATATAGTTAAGGTTACTGCAGCAGTGATCAATATGATGAACATAGTACAGCTCTGTAAGTAAATTTACGATAACAGTTGATGTTCACATGATCACTGCTGCAGTAGCAGCTTCTTCCCTCCATCCCCCCTTAGTTTTTTTGAGTATGTTGTTTTTCGTGTGTGTGTGTGTGTGTGTGTGTGTGTGTGTGTGTGTGTGTGTGTGTGTGTGTGTGTGTGTGTGTGTGTGTGTGTGTGTGTGTGTGTGTATATGTATATGTGTATGTATGTATGTGTATAGATATATATATATATATATATATATATATATATATATATATATATATATATATATATATATATGTATATATATATATATATATATATATATATATATATATATATATATATATATATATATATATATATATATATATATATATATATATATATATATATATATATATATATATATATATATATATATATATATATATATATATATATATATATATGTATATATATATATATATATATATATATATATATATGTATATATATACATATATATATACATAAGTATATATATATATATATATATATATATATATATACATATACATATATATATATATATACATATATATATATATATATATATATATATATATATAGACATATATATATGTATATGTATATATATATATATATATATATATATATATATATATATATATATATATATATATATATATATATATATATATATATATACATATATATATATATATATACATATACATATACATATACATATATATATATATATATATATATATATATATATATATATATATATATATATATATATATATATATATATATATATATATATATATATATATATATATATATATATATATATATATATATATATATATATATATATATATATATATATATATATATATATATATATATATATATATACATATTTTTTTTCACTGCTAGCTGTGTCCTGTCAGGGCTCAGCCTCTGTCTCTCAGCTAGAATGAAAGCTCTGAAGGGCTTGGCGCCCAAACCAGTCTTTTTAGGCAGCTCAGCTTGAGTTGTCTAATGGTTTGGGTGTGTATGGAAGGTGCCCTGAAGCTTTGGAAGCTGGCTAGCTGTTACATTCATGTCGGGATATAACCCATATAGCTAAGGCTATTGTAGCAGTGATCATTCAAACATCTACTGTTATGGTAAGTTTACTTACACAACTGTACTTTTGGCATATAGGGCTTTCCTTGATGAAGAATTTCATTTACTTTTGGCCGTTGAATTGTTAAAATGGGCCTCAGGGGGTGGAGATTATATTTTTAAAATCATATGTACAAAACAACATTAATGAAAAAAGTAGGATTCCCAGTCAGTGGTTAGCTTATGGAACAGGCTCCATTTAGATGTACATAAAAGAGAGTCTGTCATTTATTGTAAAAACACTCTTGATAATTGGATTAGTTGTTTAGTCTATTTAGAAACTGTTGAGTCTGCATTTTAATTGGCTTTTTGGCCATTATACAGTAATCCTGAAATATGCACTATGAATCGTTTAACCATACAGGGTGTAGTTGTGCATACTCCCTGTCATGAAACCATAGTCTGCCACTGTACACACTCCTGCCACTGGAGCCATACAGGCTGTAGGAGTCTCACTGCCTGACATGGAAGCATATAGTCTGTCACTATGCACACTCCTGCCGATGGAGCCATACAGGGTGCAGGGGTGCACTGTCTTCATTAGTGCCAAACAAGGTGAGAGTGTGAGCACCTGCTGCCATAGTGCCATACAGGGCGTAGGTGCACATGAAGACACTCCCTCCCTTGTGTGTGTGTGTGTGTGTGTGTGTGTGTGTGTGTGTGTGTGTGTGTGTGTGTGTGTGTGTGTGTGTGTGTGTGTGTGCAGATGTGCACAATGCCTCAAATGGAGACATACGGGGTATAGATGCTTGCATTTCCTCCCATGCAGTTCTACTGCATGTAGATGTGCACACTGCCTCTCATAGATAGAATGTAAGTGTGTGTATGCCTTCTCATAAAGTAATACAGGATTTAGGTGAGCACATTCATGTCCATGGAGCCATACATGTTGTAGGTGAGTACACTTCTTCTAATGAAGCCATAGAGGGTGTAGGTATCTACTCTCTCCCCCCCTCTCTCATTTTATATATATATATATATATATATATATATATATATATATATATATAGATGTTAAGTAAGCACACACTTTCTCATGACGCCATAAAGGTTATAGGTATTTGCACTGCCTCCCTTGGAGCCATACAAGGTGTAAGTCTGCATACTCACATGGAAACATATTGACTGTAGGTGTGATTTTTCCCTCCCATGGAGCCATAGGAGGTGTACATGTGTGTACTGCTTATCCTTGTGCGCACTCCCTTACTGTGTGTAGGTGTGCTCACTCCATCCCATGAAGCCAGGTTGGGTTTAGATGTGTGCAGTCCCTCACATGGAGTCATAGTTGGTGTAGGTGTGTGACCTGTGTCTTGTGCAGCTATATAGGGTGGAGGAAGGTGTGTGCACTCCCTCCCACTGAGCCATATGTGGTGTAGGGATGCATACTGTGTCCCATTGAGCCATATTGGGTGGGTGTAGGTGTGTGCAGTAGAGCTGTACAAGGTGTAGGTATGCTCACTTCCTCTTGTGCAACTCTACAAGGTATAGGTCTGGGCACTTCCTCCCAAGGAGCTGTACATGATGTTGATGTGTGCACTTCCTCCAGTGAAGCCATATAGGCTACAAATGTATGAATTTCCTCCCATGGAACAATACAGGTTATAGGTATATGCTCTCCCTCCCATGGAGCTATCTATATAGGGTGTAGATGTCCATCCTTTGGAGCCATGCAGTATGGAGGTGTGTTTATTCCTTCATATGTAGTCATGCAAGGTATAGATGTGCACATTCATAGGTTCATAGGCATATACTGTGTTAATGACTACTAGGGCTGTTATAAGCCTAGCCGTGCAACCCAAATGTAACCCACAAATTTGATTTATATGGGGGGAATGATTTAACTGACTACTACTGTCCATCCGAGACATAGGTGCTAGAGCAGGGTTGAATTTCCAATTACACAGTGTAAAATCTACAGGCACATTGATTCCTGGACTTCGTAAATACAAAAATATATCCATTGGTCCAAGTTGTTTTTAAATAGGGATAGGGAGGAACTCTGCTTCACATGGATGGGGAGTCTATTCCAGTGGGAAGTCTCTGAGAAATATATCTGTC
The DNA here is from genome assembly GCF_019279795.1 of Protopterus annectens. Taxonomy (NCBI): domain Eukaryota; kingdom Metazoa; phylum Chordata; order Ceratodontiformes; family Protopteridae; genus Protopterus; species Protopterus annectens. The sequence goes on from NC_056743.1 coordinate 935,444,337, forward strand.
TTTCCAAAGTGTCTTATTTATGTTGCAAGCAAAATTTAGTTCTTTTAATCTGGTAGTTCTGATGCTGTTTGTTTTGTGGATGTGCAAAAGGTTGATCAAAACAGGGTCTATCTTAACCTCAAAGTTAGCTTTGCTTGATGTAATTAGCCCTCTTAGCTGCCTATTTAATCTGATGAGAAAGTTTTTATCTTTATGGGAATTACCCTTCCTGATTATTGCCTTAATTTTTTTTTCCTTTTGTTGTGTATCCTGTTTAATTTGGGATGCCACCAGGGCAGTTAGTTTCTGGAGCTAGTACTGAGCTTACTTTTGACAGGTTACAGCAGCCTGTATGCAGCCATTGACATGGTTGTACAGTGTTTCTGAGAGCAATTCAACATAGGCTGCTATATTCTCAGTGTTTGGTGAGGGATTGAATTTTGACAAACTATCATATAATAAAAGGTAATTTGTTTTGGAATAGTTCCTGTTACTGGTTTTAATGGTATTTAGGAGCTGATTTTGAAGGAGATATTTATGATTGAACCTTACCAGAGAAGGACGAGACACTGAGGGGGAGGTACAGTTTTCTCCCATGTTTGTGAGCATGAGGTCCAGTATGTTGTAACTTCTAGTGGGTGTATTCACTATTTGGTCAAGGATTGTTGTATTTACGTAGTCCAGAAGAAGACCCATTCACCACATATCTGCCTTGCTCTATTAGTAAGCTCTTAGGTTGCAGTATAATTCTTAGATTCAGTCAGGAATATAGTGATGCTTAGTTTAGATATTTTTATTTATTTGTGGCTGTCCTGTAATGTTTTAAATATTTTCTTTGGTTTTGATCCGTTACTGTGAATATATATTTAGTAGTAAACCACGGTGGTACAGCGGTAGCATTGTTGCCTCACAGCAAGAGGTTCTCCTGTTTGATTCTCGGTTGGAGTGCCTTCTGTGTGGAGTCTGCATGTCCTTCTCATGGTCGAGTGGCCTCTGAAAGGCATGCGTGAATGGGTGTGCCTTCTCTAAAGGTTGGGCGTCGGGCTGGCAACTCGGCACCATAAAAATCTACTGCCAATCATTAGCAGACCGGAGTTCCGCTGTGGCGACCCCTAACTGGGAAAAGCCGAAAAGACAAACAACATAGTCTAGGAGTCTAAGCACCTGTAGATTTTAGGCTGTGTAGGATTCCCAGTCTATAGAGGGGTAATTAAAGTCTCCCATGAGAAGGGTGTTAGGTTGGATGGTAGGTGTCTCCAGCAGGGCCAAGTATCTTTTATGAGCTTCTTGGGACATGCAGGGTGATCTGTAGCCGGCTAGGATGTGGTACAAGATTTTGTCTATGGTGATCTGTAAGTAGATGAACTCCAGCACATCATCATGTTTGACCATCCTAGAGGTATGCTTGTTACTGGTGTATTTTGAGAGACTTCTGCTTTTAGCTCTTCTGTGTAGCTACTGGTCTAAAAGTGTGGAAGACACTGAAACCTTGCACTGCCAGGAAACTTTCTGCACTTTAAACCATGTCTCATTAACTGCACAGATGTCTGTATTCCTGACTGAGAAGGGCTTGGAGGAAGTATAGTTTTTAATTTAGGCTTCTGACATTGAGCAGTAACACCTTGAGGTTCAGTTGAGTTGATTTTTATGTCAGTAAGTTTGTCAATTTGTCATTACCTAAAAAAGGCTCAAAGGGGGGGTGGATAAAGTTTTAGCCAGTATTTGAAAGCCTAGAGGGAAAAAGTACAAAGCAATGTGGTCTGTTAACCATGTTCTTCCAAGCTGACAAATATTGGATCCTCTTAGTGACACGAGAGGCAGCCAGTTGTTGAAATCAATCATTTTTTGCTCATTTTGTGTCATCATCCTCTGTGATGGTAATATGCTGCTGAATGCTAGGCTCATAACAGCCTGAAATACATAATGTTTCTTTTCATATAGTCCGTGGAAGTACATCTGAAGTCATTTACACTTACATGGACTATGATGGAGTCATACTGGTACCTGTGACGTAATGATTTGACAGATCCTGGCTTCAGATAAGACTAACAGTTATATTCTCCTTGCTGGTGTGGATAGAGAATATAGGTGTAAACAGTGTCTGCAGTGAAACCATACAGGATGTAGCTGTGCACAGTCTCTGATACAGAGTTGTACAGAATATAAGTGTACACTGTCCCTACCAGTGGACCATGCAGTGTGTGTAGATGTATGCAGTCCATCTTGTGGAGCTGTACAGTGTGTAGATGTATGCATTCCGTCCTGTGAAGTCGTACAGGTTGTAGGTGCATGCATTTCTTCCTGTGTTCTCATGGAGTCAGGCAGGACATAGGTGTATGCAATCTGTCCTATGGATACAGCATATAGGTGTGCACATTTCCACCAATGAGCCATATAGGTGGTAGGTGTTTGCTCTCCCTGCCAGGGATTCATGTAGGATGTAGGCTTGTTTTCTTCCTGTCCTGTAGCATACAATGTGTAGGTGTGCAGAATCCATCCCAAAGATGTATGGTTCAGGTATGCACACCTCCTTTCACACCATTAAAACAGGACTCCTTCACATATTGCTACCAGAACTCTTGGCTTGAGAATTAACTCCAAAACATTGCTAGGTGAAAATTCCAAAGTGGGCTTTCATAATCCCTCTTCCCAAGAAAGGCCATTCACTCCTGCCTCCCTAACCAGCTTCTGCAGCACCCAAGCTGCAAATTACACTCTGATCCATTGCCAGAGCTTTATCCCTCTGCCCCCGCCCAAGCCTGCTATGAAATGACACCTTTTACTAGCCGGAGTTTGAAGCTATTGACTGCTGATTCAGTTTTCCATGAGATGAAGCAGGGGAAGAATTATTTTCTTTTACATTCTGTTTGCTGCTTCATTCAGCCTTCTTGTACCATTCTCTCCAAATTCTGTCTGTACCATTTGTTATATTCAACCTCACCACTTACTGTGGGATTTTCCCTCTGGTATGTATTTAACATAACATGCCCTGACTGCAGTTCAGATGAATATGAATGCTTCCACAGACTTATACTTTACAGAATCATTAGGGAGGTCAAAACTGTCTCTGTGTGTGAAAGAAGTTATTGTCTAAATAAATTCATTGAAAGGCTCACTTCAAAATATAATTAAAAGTGTGACTGGCAATTTAGTACAGTGGGTTAACACTGTGACTTTCTTATGTGCTTTATCTTGTAGTCCTCAGTTTGATTCTCTAAACCTCCATTTGCTTACCTTGTGATTCTGAAACCAGCCAGGAGGCTCAGATTGCCCCCTAAAAATAAATATTTGTGCCTAGTGGTTTTATTCCCGGTTAACAAATACACAGACGTTATTTATTTCCTTAAAAGGAAACACACACTACCCCATAGCTGTAAGATGTAGCACTGAACACCTGTCAGTTTCTCGTCCTGTTCAGCAGGATTTACAGCACTAGTCTTAAGATGGCATGAAGGATGAATGACTGGGAAATGAAGGCTACACTACCTTTATGCAGTTTCTAATGTAAATTAGGAATTTAACATTTTTGATGTTGGCTAGGTAGTGGAATGCTTTCAAGAGTGCAGACTGTTGCATTTATTCATGCACCCAAGACCCAGATTAAATGTCCAGAAGGACACGGGTAGGAAGAGATGAAACCACAAAGAAAAATGTTACATATCTGCATGTTAATAATACATTCACCTTTTACAAATAACCCGAGCTCACTAGATTATTGCACATCTTGGTAACAGCTAATAGGGAAATTTCTTAGCTGGGATCAGTTAGAAGCAAAAGACACTGAAAACTGTGGCTTAGATGTTGTGATGAAGTCCAGCAGGTAATAGTCTTGTAGTGTCCTTGAGGAGTAAGGTGCAACAAGAGTAAAGCATGAGCAAGCCATTAAATACTGCAGCCCGTCTTCATACAAAATGAGTCAGCAACTGCCCTGCACTCACTGCATCCATGTGTAACATCTGGGTTGCTGCCAAACTAACGGTGGTCATATCTGGCTGCTACACATTTTTTTAACATGCACAAAACAGCAAGTTTGCCAACACAAAGTAATATGAGATACAGGATCTTGTGGCAGACTTTGCTCCTACATCTTGTCTGTTTCATATTTCTAATTATATTATTAACTTCAGGTCACAGATAATTTGAGTAAATGCAAGTGAGTTCTCAGATGCACCAGTGGTGAAGTGACTGTCATTTGGTATGTGAGAATGACAGCAGCTGTCTGCAAACCATACATAATAAATCAGATGAATACCCCTTCCACCATTGTATACCAGTAGCTGTTATACTGCAGACTTGTTAAAATAGTCATATATGGGTTGTTGCATATATTACTAACTTGCAAATGTAACAGTTATATCTTCCTACCTAGCATCATGCGTACTTCTCAACTATACTGCGGCCTTGCTAACAGTTTTTCCTTATAATTGTTACATATCTTTACCACACAAACAGGTGGCATTGTGCACCTTGTTAATATTACATATATGACAACTAGGCTCCTGCACAGTGTATTATTGTTTACATCATTTTACGTGGTATCATGTAACTGCACCATATGGTTTAGTGATATGCATGTGAAATACACGTGAAAACTGTATGTATGTGTACACCTCGCTGTTTTCCACACTTAGACATGCGCACACACACACTGCATTCAGCCAACACACCTTGTTAGCTGGTATCACTTACATCTGGAAGATGAACTTAAGCTTTGCTAACACTCAGTTTTCTGGCAACTATGTTGTTGCCAAGAACTCCTTTTCATTAGGTAGTGCACACCTTATGAATGTAGTACACATCTGGTAGCTCCTAGTGTACCTTGCTAATGTTATTCATGTATGTGTCTATTGGAGAACTACACTGCTTACCTTGCTAGCATTAAACACAACTACAAGAACGTAATAAAATGTGTAGTGACATCACTGTTTTCTTATGTCTTTCCAGATGATGGAGCATGGCTATTTGAAGGTCTCAAGAACAAGTTTTCTTTACAACATTACTTGTATATTGCTTTTAGTTCCAGTCTGAGTGCTGTAAGCCTGTGGCTTAAAAGCATTCCAGAAAAAGCTAGCTATCACAGAGTAAATATTGGATATAATGGGCAAAAGCTATGTAGTAACATATGTCCTCTGGGGTTTTGGAGGACTCTTTGGATTTCATCACATCTATCTGGGCCGTGACAGTCATGCCCTTCTCTGGATGGTAACACTAGGTGGATTTGGGATGGGCTGGGTTTTAGAATTCTGGAAAATTCCAAGCTATGTGATGAAAGCCAACAGGAAACAAGAAGATTTGAGCCAAAGCCACCGTCAGAAACCATCAATGAGCATAATAAGCTTTTTTGCACAAATTATTGTTGGCATTTATTTTGGAATAGTAGCTATCATTGGACTGTCATCATTGAACACCTTTTACTTCATCATGTTGCCTTTGGCTGTTGGTCTTGGAATCCATCTTGTGGCAAGCATCAGTGAAGAGACCTCTGATTTAAGGAAGACTTTGACTGCAGCTGGTATAACATCACTTATATTCTATGAGCGGCCCATAGCTATATTGCCAGTCAGTATTGTTGCCAGTATAATATCGCAGAAAAATCGGCGGATCAAAACACCAAGTGTCCATGATAACTTCAGTGTCAGAGCCTACAGGTTAGGGCTGGCTTATCTGGCATTCTATATGCCTCTTGCCTACCTGGCAATACATAACACAGTACTCACAGCTGCTTATATAAAGGACATTGCTTCTGTTATTTTAGACCTATTTACATCATTTCTTTTCTTTCCCTACACTGTTTGGAAAACATTTACATCAGGCTATGGCTTTTTTCAAGAATGGGAGAAGATAATTAAATTGTTCAACAGCTTACAAGGTGAAACAGCAGAAATTGCTTATAAGGTAATAATCTATTTTCTTCTCTTTTTTAAATTCTTTGTTTGGCTTTTTTCTGATCAGGGAGCAGAACTGTTTTTCCACACTTTTCAGATAGGGTTACCACCTGTCCATCTTTGCAAGGGACAAATCCCTCTTTGGATAGTTGTGTCCTGCAAGAAAAACTAAAAAATGCCAATTGTCGTGAGATTTTTAGGACAGAAATATTTCATAACTTATCTTTATTATCTGCATAAAATATTTATTTTGTACCTGAAACACCCAAGTGTTATATGAAATAGCATAAGCAATTCAAATACTACAAGAATAAGCTTTTATTTTGACAAAAAAGTAAAGTTCTGTCCTTTGCACTAGCCGTGGGTATGTTTTGTCCTGCAAAATCTCATCTATTTACAGAAAATGTCCTGCTTTGGGTATTTGAAAAGGTGGCAACCCTATTTTCAGACATGTAACTTGTTTAGCTACACTGTTCTCCATAACCAGTGCTCTGATAATTTTTATGGCTTTCTGACTTGGTACTGCTAGAAGTAAAGGTCTCTGCTTGTTCTCTGTGTCAGCAGCTCACTTAGTAAGAATGTGTCTAGTGTTGGGATCATGCATTGTTCTTTGTTTTGGAATTTTGACTTTTGCCTTGCTCAGTGTAATGTCACTACAAGATATAACATCTTATAACCCTGTAGAAGAAGCAGGGTTCACCAAATTGTTTCTTCCTCTACTTCACTACAACAATGCTAGATAATAAATTTGTGCTACTATATAGCAGGGCTGTATATTGCTTAGTTTCCTTTTTTTTTCACCATTTATTTGTTGTCCTCACTGATTTGTTTCACGTATTGTTCATAACTAGTGCTCAAAAACTGAGTAGTTTGTTCACTAACTGACTTTCCACATTCCTGTGATATCCTTTCTACTGTGCGAAAGGGACAGTTAAGAAACGTTTAAAAATAATTATGATTAAGGACACTTTTGCCTGTGATTACATGAATTGGCTCACAGCTTGCAGTAATGCAACTTACCTTGAAAATTAGGGCACAGCATTTTCTGAAATCTCTGTTGTTAACCTGCATATTTTTGCCTTCTCTTTAAAAAAAAAAAAAAAAAAAAACTGCAGATTTCATTACTTTACGTTCATAGATTTCTGACAGGTAAACCACTTCACTGCAATTGCCTGGAGAACCTCTTCATTTAAACAAAATGAGTCATCCCTAGACATGTTAACAAATTGCCCAAGTGTGACTGAAAAATTAATCTGTCACTCATAACAGGTGTGAGTTGGTGGGGCAAATTAGATTTTCAATATTCCAGCTAACAAATATATCGAGAAGGGTGGGCAAAGGGCAGCGGCGTGTGTATGAATAATAAGCCATTGATCTAAGCATAGCAGAAAGCTGATCCAGTGAGTGTTCCCATTTCTGTAACTTTTAAAGTGGCATACAATGTTTTAAGCACCTTTTATACAGCCTACATTTAAAGTACTTTATTGAGCAAATTAGATGGAAGTAATGTAAGGGCTGTATATGTTTGGCAGAGGGATATACCCAATAGGTATTCTAACATTTTAAATTACTCATCTGCAGGTGTACACATTCCTGGGTGATAACTGAGCAATCTGATATCCTGACAGCATGCAAGTTCTGTTGTATTAAAAGTACACTTTTTAATGGTGTTTTGACGTGTTCAATGTATGATCAGTCTGTGATCAGAAGGTAGAATTTCCACAGTGAATACAAAAGTTGTTTTTGAGATTCTGCTTTTAACAGTCAGTATCCCAAATACTGTAACACCTCTGTCTGTCTTTTGCAGCTACTGTAACCACATTTCTTATGTTTTCCTAAGTAATCTTTGCAACCATCTGGCCCTTTTATAATGCATTTTACATGATAATCCATTCTTCATCTTCAATAACTCAGCTTCAGAACATCACACTAGTAATTGTCTCCTATTTTAGGTTTATAAATTATATTATGCTAAAGCTGACAGGAGGATTTTCAGCATTACCATTGCAGTCAGCATGGCTGAAGATTATCTTACTTAGTGGAGAAACTGTAAGGTATGGGGCTGTCTTTGGATGGAATTATCATGTATGGTTATGGAAAGTTCCAAAGTATTCCATGATTGCACTGATGAAAGCTCCTATTCTTTCCATACACAAAGTTCTCCATGGACCAATGTTAGAATCCCTTCTATTTTCAACTTCTAAAATGGATTAATTATAGCCATACTGCATACAGTGCTATGCTGTTGCCAGATCCAGTTTTGGCAAGTTGTACTCACTGTGGTTCATTCAGATGCAGAGATCTTACTGCATTCTGGTACCGACCCCTTTGAAGCCACTCATCTACCACTTTAACAGGGACTTCTAAGCATTCTCCAATACTGGCCATTACAAAACTCAACCACACAGCAATATCTGCCTAAAAAAACCTCTGGTCAAATACTTCAATTCCTTTTTGTTTGTTTTACTGTCAGATTTCCTGACTAACATTTTCTTGATATTATAGCTTCATAGTATATAATGAAGGCAATCATAACACCGAGTTCTCTGTATTGTAAACTCCAATCCATACATAATGTGTAAGCCAGCAAGGTGAACTCACAGGCTTGCAGTATCAAACTTGATCTATTCAGTCATCATTTGTGTCAAAAACTTTGAGACCAACAAGGAAATGTTGGCTGAGTCAATGTATAACTATTAAGAAATCAATTAGATGCTTCAAGATAACAGGAATCCTACATGAAAGATTAAATATCAGTCAGTGCTGTGTGCTGCTTGGGTCGTTTAAGCAAGAAAATCATGAATATGCCTTGTATTTACCGTTACAGTGGGTGTCTACTTTGTCTTGTTCCCACTTTCACCATTTCTGGTAAACTGGAGCAGCAAGTTACTGGCAAATTTTGTACTCGTTCCAACAGACTCAGTTTTGTGATAGGCTCCTAATATTTACAGACATCTCTATCATTGATCCTCTCTCCCCAACAATGTTGTGGGTGTACAGCACCATGGCATAGCAGGGGTGGAGCCCTGACTATGATACAGGTGACCAGGGTTCAAATAGTAGCCCCAACACTCCAGACATGGTGAGAGAGGAATGAAGGGGTGGTGTTCAGTCATGTTTCTCTCAGGGGGCAGGGGGTGAGAGTCGCATGCTCAGAGGAATATGTACAAGGCACAGTTTCTGTGGTGAAGAGCAGACAAACTGCTTGTGGTGCTTCCCAGTAGATGGGCTGTGCTTGTCATTCTGGCTTTAGCGTACATCATTTACAAAAATAATGGATAGCCTAGGACTGATGCCCTTTGTGTGGCCACATAAATGAGCATGTGCGGGGAGGTTTGGGACATAATCAGAAAGATTCTGATGACTGCCATGGTCATAGTTTCTAGAATCAGCCTGCACCCAGCGGTGCATAGAACCTTATGTTCAGCAGGCAGCAAAGTGCTGTGGGCACACAGTGACAAAAACAGCTACTGTCCCATCATTGGATAGACTCCACTGTTGGTCTAATGACAGCTCAGTACATGACCAAATATATAGTGCTTCATTTTGTTTATGGTAATAACTGTCATCTCTATGCAGTTAATCCGGAGGGACAATCTTCATTCCGTTAGTAGCACAGAGGAAAAGGTTTCGATCCCCTTGTACAAAGCACTGATTAGAATATACATTGAGAACTGTGGTCAAGTCTGCAGTTGTAATTCAAATTGTCTGAAAAAGTTTAGAAAAAATGCAATTAACACCTGTCAGATATCCAAGATATATTACAGTACTGAGAAAAGTTAAAAGCTTTACAGTTGTACTGTATTTGGTGTAGGTTATTAAGGGGTGGTGTCATCTTGATTAATAAATGTCATAAAAATGAGATATTGGCAAATAGTGCTGTTATTTATTTTTCATCATATGTGAAAAACACAAGGAACAACAACCTCTTTGTTGGTGTACCTGTTGCCAAGTCTCTGATGTAACAGTAAAAGTTTCAAATGTAGGTCATGTAAGATTTGAAACTGACTCCTGCTAACAGTAAGACAAGTCAACATTGCCTAAATTTAAGGATCATTTTTATAGTTGGTTTGGGAATGGCTTGTATAAGGTATGCCCTTGTGGCACAAACTCTTGGGTATCCTTAACAGTGAAAATTGAACATCACTGTGCTGGTATATATATAATATTAATATAGTATAGTATATAACACACACACACACACACACACACTAATGTGTTTGGGCATTTTGTATGCCTTGTATTATTTTACCTTGGCAGTTTCTTTAAGACCTATCACATTTCTCTGCATTGTTGCTTTGTCCTGCACTGACACTGGAAACCTTGATTAGTGTTTCACCTTACTATAAGAATTCAGGAATGGCTGCGCTGTCCCTGTCACATTTTGCTTTTCCTATACAACCTTCTTTTTTTCATTTCACATCCTGTTTCCTCCATGGCAGACACCTGCTCACCCTCACTTATTACCTTATGGAGTTGCTTTCTTCTGTTATTGATTTGAGCTGTAGGATAATACTTAATAAGGCTGATCCCATAGTGATAGTTTCATCTCTGTAACTCCACTCTTTCATAACTGCATCTTACTCCTTGATCCAGTCACATTTATTAATCTGTGATTACCTATGGATGCATTTTTATTCATCAGTGATTACCCATGGATGAATGCATCTGTCTTATATGCTTACTCTTCTTTTGATTGTTTGTCAGTTGAAAACTATACAGTATAATTGGCAGATAATGAAAACTGTATTTTGAATCTATAGTACAGCAACTAAATAAACCAATTATTCTCATTTGTAGACCCTTGGGTTAGAAGATGGTGCAACAATGGAGGAAATCAGCAAAATGTACAAGGAACTGGTGAAATTGTGGCATCCAGATCATAACCCAGACCATTCAGAGGAGGCAGAGAAGCGATTCATTGAAATCCAAACAGCCTACAAAATGCTAAAGAAGCTGAAGAAATCAGCAGAATTATAAGGGCTCTGTACTAATACTCCTTGTTCTTCTTTGTCAGAAAAGTCTAATGATATTCTGACGTTATTTTGTTATTAGTTTTAAGGAAAATGTAGATGTATGAAAAATAGAACTGTGATTAAAACTAAATTGAAATAAATTGTTGTAGCTCTGGGTGGAAGTGAGTTTAATATATTCCATGGCCTCAATAGTAGGTAGACTGCACGGTGCAAAAATGCTGTCTGCAGGAACATTAATCTTAGCCCCTATTTTATGAGAAAATTCTAGAAATTTGTGTAATTTGATATGTCTGAGTACTGAAAAAATACAGACTTCCATCGAATTTAGTATTTTAGACCAGAGTACCCATTCACCATATCTTGTATTTCTTCTTGCTTTTACAACTTATAAAACTGTCATTTTGCTTTGAGTGCTGTGTGCTTAATTGAATACTGTATGATGCCTGATTACAAGCACTATAATACAGTACATATTAATCTGAATTTGAGGGGAGTAAAGCAATGATTATACAATGAGTTAAGAATTATCTCAGTCCTGCAGTATGATTGACTGTTATGTGCTTCTTAAGAGGTACAAGGTATATAATTTACCTACCTTTAGCAGCACCAAAGATTCTCCAGAATGCAACATCAAGAGAATTGCGCCAAACACACACACACACACATTAGTACTTTTTGTTTGACTTTTCTCTGGTTTAGCCCCATCATCCTTGCTGGCCATCAGGTCTTGCTTCACTGACAGGCTCGTTCTCGCTCTTCCGGTCTCCAGCCTAGAGGATATTGATGAGGAAGAGGCAAGATTATGGAATGCTGCCATTATCCTGCAGGGGGTAGGAGTTTTTTAGCTGCCAACTCAGTGATTGCTAAGTGCAGCTCAGTGCTGACTATGCCAAGCCCATTGTAGGTGCATGCTTTGAACCCCCCCGACCAGTGCTCAGCCAGAGTGCTTGTACTTTTAGCAGATTCTGTTGACATAGAGTGCACTTATGGGCCTTCTAGCAGAAGGTACTCCTGCAGCAGGAGGAAACCAACATCCTCCTCATTAGCTGGGTGAACTAATGTTAGCCACTCAGTCTCATCCCTCCCCCCCAGCTTGAGTCATCTTGAGCCAAGTCTGTAACCACATGTGCCAAGTACATTAGTTAAAATGCTGTTAATTAAAGGATGTTGTGGTTTTTTATACTCTCCAAATCTAGTGCTGTTACACCTTCTACAGCAGAATGAAAAAACAGCATGAAATTAAAAAGAAATCACCAGTTTTAAAATGGATCCAGAGACTAATGAGTGTTCTTGATCTGTTGACTCTCGTACCCAGCATAGCAGATAACGGAAAGCATGAATTAAAAAGTCAGCTAAACTCTCCAAGGTATAACCGACACCAAGTGTACTTTGTCCTAAGTACATGGATATCACAACTGCATTGATATGCTGACATTGATTTAAGATCATCCAGCATAAAACACCACCAACAAAAAAATGAGCTCCATGCAATTTATTTTGAAAATTATTTTAAACTTTTCAGATAAATGAGTTGTATTACAGCAGTCAGTATTTCTGACTAGTGGTTGTCCTATATTTTACATGTGCTAGCATGGGCTAGCCCCTTTAACTTCATACTTGTGGACAAGTCACACTAGCATGACTGACATAAATTATGCCCCCCCCCACACACACACACACACACACACACACACACACACACACACACACACACACACACACACTAGTGACATTTACTGCTTAATTAGAAAATGGACAAATACTAGAAACAAATGTGTGGACATCAAATGTTTTAAAAATCTACGTTAATAAAAAGACTGAGCCCATGGGAAAGCAACCAAGCCTTCTAGCACTGTGAAATCAAAGTCCAAAGCTAAAAGCAAAACTGCCTCCATTTTTGAAAATGCTAAATAACAAAATCCAGCTCCATAGTATGACTCTACGTTTGCTCTCTAGGTTCATAGGTTCATAGGTTCATACTAGGCTATCTGCCCAAGGGCATTTATAAGCCTAGCCCATAGTTATTTGGCTTTCGCCACCCCTTTAGTTTGAATAAAACTATGCCTATTATTTTGCTGTGCCTCTGTCAAGCAGTGACACTGAAGTAATCCCTGGGGTATATCTGCGATCCCCCATCCATTGGTCAAGATTCCTCTTGAACAAGGCCAGCGAGGTGCTCTGCCTCACATGTACCGGGATTTTGTTCCACAGCATAGGGAGTCTCTGGGTGATGAATCTGTCCCTCCAGCACGTTCTATTAATAACCGTGTCAAGGTTTAAGTCTCCGCCCTTGTGGTTCTGAGGGATCTAGATTTTTGAGGTGAAGCATATTCATCAAATCAGGGTTTGACATGGCCTTATATGTCAGGCACAGGTCACCTCTGAGCAAGCGGTATGAGACTGAATAGAGCTGGAGTTCTTTCAGTCGGGCAGCATAAGACATATTTTTGAGACCCTTTATCCTTTTGGTGAGGAACTTTTGGGGCCTTTCCAGCTGCTGCAGGTGTCGGGTCAGATACATTCGAATGGGGCATTGTACTCAATCATAGGTCTAATGAGTGATGAGTACAGGGGGACGATGACCTCCCTTGATCTAGATGTGAATCCCTTCATGATCAGGTGGGCAATGTAGAAGGTTTTCCTAACCACTTTAGCAACATGAGTGTCAAACGAAAGGCTACTGTCAACCTGGGTCCCCAGATCCCTGATGACTTCTTCTGTGCTCAGTGGATTGCCACCTATATGGTAGCTATGGGTAACCTTGTTTTTCCCGAAGGGTATGACTATGCATTTCTTGGCATTTAACTTTAGGCCATGGCTCTGGCACCAGTTATCCGTTTCTGTGAGGCCCTTCTGAAGGATATCTGTGTCAGATGTGTTTTCGACTATGGCGCCCAGTTTGCATTCCTCTGCAAACTTTGTCAGCCATAACCCTCCTGTGTTTGCTTGTACTTCAGAAAAGTAGATGCCGAACAAGAGTGGACCCAGGACTGAGCCCTGTGGGACACCACTTGTGACAGGCTTTGAGTCTGACATAGCTCCAGCAACTCTGACCCTGTGGGTTCTGTCACTAAGCCAGTTTGCAACCCATCTTGTGATGTATGGGTTTACATTCAAGCTGATGAGTTTTTCGATGATACCTGAGTGGGGTATTGTGTCGAAGGCCTTTGCCAGGTCAAGGTAAGCTGTATGGACTGCCTTTCCCTCATCAATGGCCTTGGTGACTGTCTCGAAAAAGTCAACCAAGTTTAAAAGGCATGATCTGCCTTTGACAAAGCCAAACTGGGTTGGATCCAAAGTCTGCAAGTTCCCTATGTCTTTATTTATGAGTTCCATTATGATCCTCTCCATGGCTTTGCAGATAAGGCTTGTCAAGCTAATGGGACGGTAATTTCCAGGGTCGGTGGAGGCACCGCCCTTGTGAAGTGGGACCACAGTCGCCGTGCGCCACTCCTTGGGTACGTATCCTGAGGTGAGGCTAAGATTAAACAGCTGTCCTAACTGCGGGTTTAATTCCTCATTGAGTTCGTGGAGCACACAGCCGGGGACACCATCCGGTCCCATGGATGCTGTGTTTTTGCTTTGGAGAGAGCAGTTCTCACCTGGGCGTTGGAGATGTTTGGGGGCTACAATCCTCTGGTATAGATATCTCTCCTTTTGGGGGAGGGGAGAAGTTTGCACTGAACCTGTCAGCCAGTATGTTGGCAATGTGTGTAGGTTCAGTAATCTTCACATCATTTTGAACTAATTCTGAGCATATCTGGGAGTTTCCTCCTAGGTTTCTAACATAGCTAAAGAAGGCCTTATGATTGTCTTTTGAGTCCTTGGCGATTTTTCTCTCAAAATTTGCCTTGGATGATTTTATGAGAGCTCTTAGTTTTTACTTATAATGATCAAAGGTGTCTTACCTTTCAAGGATTTTGCTCTATCTTGTAGTAGCTTCCTCCTTTTGTTGTAGAGCTTGTTTATGGCTGGGGTCCACCAGACTGGACGCTTGCCTTTGGTACAAAGAGTCTTAGTTTTGTTTGGGATTGCCTGATCCATGCAGTCCTGTAGGTGCTGGTAGAAGGCATTTGTAAGTGATACAGCGGTTTGAGTAATGTTTACCACTGGCTCAGGGGCCTTAAAGGAGACCACACTAGTTTTTAGAAGTGTGAAGTCGGCTTTTGAGAAGTTTTTCACTGTGGTCTTTTTATTTCAGGTGGGGGCGGGCTGTGGACCTCCAGCGAGATTAGTTTATGATCTGTTCTCACCAGTGAGGGGTATACTTCGGTGTTGAACATTGTGATCCCATGTTCGTGATGATGAGATCAAGTATGTTTTCTCCTCTTGTGGGGATGGTGACTAGTTGTTCCATGGCATTTGAGTTTATGAACTCCAGGAACCTTTGGGCTAGAGTGTTTGGGCTTGAGTAGTGTTCCCAGTCTATATTAGGGTAGTTGAAGTCACCTAGTATGATGGTGTTTGGAGATACATTTATCCCTCCATTGTTTTCAGGAAGGCCATGTGAGGTTCCTGAGTTTGAGAGGGTGGCCTGTAACATGCTACAAATTGCAGAGCAGTCTTGCCTATGGTTAATTGCACCTGGATGGTCTCCGATGCATCGTGCGTTGCCACCAACCTTGAGGTGTGGGTGTCCTTTATGAATATGGACACCCCCCCTCCTTTCTTGGTGTTGTCCGGATTTTGGGGCCAGAACGCATGATATAAGGTGAAACCTGCTAGTGCTGGGGTGCTCTCAGGAGCCTTGAACCAGGTTTCTGTCACAGCACAGACATCGATGTTCTCCATACTGAGAAGGGCCTCGAGTGCGTGCATCTTGAGATTGAGACTTCTGGCATTGAGCAGCATTACCTTTAGTTTTTTTACTTTTTTGTGTTCTAGGGTGGTAGGTTTAGAATTTGAGCCATGCCTAAAAAAGGCACTATGGGGGTGGCAAGAGCCTTTGCCAATATCCGGAAGCCTAGGGGTGACAGGTGCAAGCCGTCCCTTGCGAAGCAGCGTGGCTTGTCCAGCATGTCATCCCAGGCAGACAGACATGTTCCTTTACTGTGTTTCTCCATTTTCTAAGGTACTTGAACAGTCTTTAGAAACTGACGTTCTCTGATGTAGTACCTACAAAATGATTTACATTTCTTTCTGATAAATTTGTGGAGTGTGATTCTGTATCTGAAGCTACTTTTGTTTGTAGCACTAGTTTCCCTTTAAGGAACACACTGCTATTCATTGTTCATTACAGGACCCAACTAATTACTAATAACTCATCAAATATGTCCCACTGGCCACCATATTCTGTTTCTTTCTGACTACTCACTTCTTATTTTGAGATTCTCATGCAGTAGTTGATTATTAAATAGACTATCTCTGCAAATGTATCCCAACAGAGCAATATTGGAATCATTGGATACTGATACCAGTGCCATGTATCTGTGTAAATAGGCAGTCCAATTATTTCCATTTCAGTTCTTTCTCACAGACTGTTTACCCAAGCTAAAATACACATGTTCTTTTGTTAGCTTTAAAAAGTCTGCCTTTTTAGATTTTTCTTCAACCTGCAAAATCTTCTAAGCATCTTTGTGGAAAGTAGATCTTAAAGTTAGATGGACATTTCCTCTGTCTGTTGTGCTTAGGATCAAAGTGCAACTTCACCTGGCACTCCTACAGTCAGATTTCTAATGAGGTTACATGCCTGAGGTGTAAGAAGGCTGTTCAGAGCTGTAATATGCTAAATATTAGCTTATTTGGAGTCCACCAAGACACATAAGGCAGGGAGACTTCCATATCAGGCATTTGTTCTTCTCAAGGCAAATCCTGAATGAGACTCAAAGCTATCATTCAGAAAATCATAGTCATCATCATCATCATCATAAATGCAAAAACAGGTAAATGGGCAGAAAATAAATATAATGTTTTTATTCTCACCATCATCTTCCTGGTCTTGCAGTTGAAGATCTGTAGCTGCCATCATTTTCTGATTAGTAGGCCCCATCTCATGGTCACTCTGGCATTACCACAGATGGGTACAGACATTCCAGCCTTTCATATCAATGCAGGGTCTGTCAGATTCTGCAGTTCTTCTGTCCAGACACCGATTTTGATTGTTTCTCTGATTTTCCTCTAGAATTACCTGAAAAGTTATATAAGATTTTAAGTAAGCTGTGGGTATATAAGAGTAGTCATACCATATTAAAAAATGTTGAAGGACTTAGTATTATTTATTTTATTCTTGTCTCTTGTTTGCTCACACAGCTGACATTGGCTTGCCTCAAGGTCCTCTACTGAATCCACTTTAGCCTCCCCTGAGCTAACCTTGACCCCTACGTCTGAGGCCAGTGTGGAGATCAAGGTTCCTGGTGCAATATCATACTGCTGCTAGCAGATTTTTTTTTTTTTTTATGTCATAATTTGCCCTAATCCTCATGTGCACCCATACATCCTTGGAACGGACATGCAGTGGGATATGCTGGCATATTCTTCCACCTCTATGGTGACTCAGCCATTTCCCGTGCCTCTATTAGGCAATGCCCCCCCCCCACATGAATCCCTAACCTCTGCTGGGGATTTGTCACAAGGGGAGCCCCACGTTTACAACCTTACCCCAGGGTAGACAAACTCACCCCCCCCCCATGCCAGTGCCTCAGATATCCAAGCATTAACTGAACACAGGTAGCCTAGGCCATAGTCAGGACTTTATCCCTCCACTTAGTGAGGCAGATGCTAGCCTTACTTTTTTTTTAATTAGGTAAATCCACTAGGCACAGCTGCCTGTTTACAGAACAGTCCAGCTCACTGTCTGGTAAAATGGCTTGCTCTGAGTCACAAAAAATAGGGGTTGAAAGAATCAAACCAAAGTTATCAGGTTGGGAGGCTGGTATAATGGTTAAGGTGTTTACCGTACAGACATAAAGTAAAGCAACAAGTTACAACACGATGTAAAGGGTTACAAAGTACGCTGTTGGTTTTTGGTACTTACCGACAAAGTGCAGAGTTTGATTCTCACATGAGATAATTGGCTTGGCTTAAAATGGCCCACAAGGGCAGCTTGCCTAGTGCTAATTTGTGAATCTATGAAGCTTATTAACAGGTCATAGTCTTATTCCTATGCTTAACTTCCAGTTATCGTACATAACATAGCATCTGTTAAGTGAACCATTAGCGGTAGGAACACAGAATTATAACTGTCCTACATATTATATATGGAAGGATCATTTATCCACTTAATTTCTGCCAAGACTGTGAAACAAACTTCCTGTGGAGGAACCTGTAGTCCATCAGCTTCAGATTTCAAGAGACACCTGGACACACTCAAACATCAGAGACCTAAAAAACATTTGAAGAAGTTAGAAAAAAGGGGCTCATAAAGTTATAAAGGACACCCAGCTAGATCCAGTCTAAGCGAAGCAACTGGGCTATTAAAAAGGTTTCTCCAGTCATGCTTAAATATGCTAACAGTACAGTAACTTCGTATGAAATATAAAAGACAGTTTTGTGTACACTGTGGGTGCTGAGAAACAGCAGACAGAGACTGAAGCAATACTGATTTCATGAACTTTAACTATATCCTGACAAAGGAATGGGGCTCATTTATGTCAGTGTTATAAACCCTAAGCATTTGGGGGAACTTATAAAAAGAGAATGTTCCAGTATGAAATAATGTGCTGTGCATTTCTCAGTGGCTTGTAATACTCATGTGTAAATGAAACAGTGGTAATTATGGTTCTTTAATGTAAGCAGATAAAAGAAATCTTAGAAATGTCACAGTTTTAAAAAGTCAAATATATCAGAAAGGTGGAATTCATTGTAGATGCTTTAAATGAACAAAAGTAAATGTTAAACATAAATCATTACATGTAGTAACTGACCTGATAAGCTATGATATTAAACATCTTATTAAATATTTTATGTGCTTGTGATCCTCGGTTAAAGCTTCACTTGAACACTTGACAAATATGCCTTTTAAACCATAAACCGCCTGTGCTTAAGATTTATTGGCTTGCACCTTTTTAACGTTTGGTACCAGTACATACTCTATCACAGACATCCTTGCAAAGATTCATTCCCCAGCCTGAGAAGGCCAGAGCATACTGTTGATTGATCTGGTTTCCATGGATATCTGACGCTTTTAAACAAAATATCCCTTAAGTCCTTTAGCACTAACTTTGCCTTTAACTATCTGTCAGTAGAGAGTGGATACAATTGTAAGACACTTGAAATATAAAGCTACTACTTATATGAAACTATATCTTGGTAATCATGCATCTATTTCTCATTTTGCTTTTAACATAAACCTATTATAAACATTTTATTTGACTCATTTGGGAAAAATACAAGTTAATATGCATTTTGTGAAGAATAAACATTGGACCTAATAACCTTCCATAACAAGACTAAAACCATCAGCATTTTTGATCAAGTTATCAAACTCACATAAGAAAGCACAGAGTACCTTGTCATCAGATCATTGACAAATGCATTATAGGGAACCCAGTACAAAATGGGGGCTTGTTCTTTAGTGCCTCCGGTGTTCAACAGGGCCAAACTCAGCTAAACCTAAGCTCAACAAGACTTGTAGCATGACTTTAGTTATTGATCTAGGACAAGTAATTACCGTGGTAGAACTGTGTTCTCCTGCTCTTTTTGTTTACACAGCATCTGTAAGGACATTGCTGGATTATCCATTGTATATCCTGTTGCCAACTACAGAATATCCCTCTTCATTAAAGAGTACTGCTTCCCACCCTCTGTTTTGGGTGTATCTATTAGTCTACTAACCATGGTCTCCTGGCAGTGACCTTACAGTAGGTGAATGCCCTTCTCATTCTTCTTACTCTTTTTTCAAGCCTTTTTCATTTTACATGCTGTTTGACATTAGTGGTCTTGCTAGGTTTTGTCCATTTGCTTGGGCTTTCATTAACACCAGCTTCAAAAGTGTTAATCTTGCTTGTGCTGGTTCTTTTCATATCTATCCCCTTCTATTCAACTCAAGATAAATTTGAACATCAACTACCTGGCCAAGGAGACCTCCATCTGGATCAGCCTTCTTTTTCCTCTTAGTAGATTCCTGAAATGGAAAAAAAAGTATTTATTTTCATTGTATAGTTGACTCCCCCCGCCCCCCCCTCTCCTGAGTCTGACAAGTACTGTGGGTGATTTCCCCACAGTGGAATGATTTCATGGGTATTGATGATGGAGGGAAATATGGAAATGTATCATCCATCCCAGATGTCCATTCTTTTTGTGGACATAGTGACAGCCATGGTTGAATAAGGACTATAGTACCAGGATCAAACTAAGTCCCTAATAACAAGACTTGGATATGTAGAACTTGTTCATGGACCATTTAAACAATCAATCTCTTGGTCAAAAGCCTGCCTTTTCTTCTCCAGTCCCAGATAAAAAAAATGTTGTTGCATTTTGATCCCTGAAGAGGTATAGAAAATCCAAAGTCAGTTCCCATCCCTCCTCTGTGTTTTAGAGGACATTTTCCATTACTAATGATAAATGTTTAGATTTAGAATTGTGGTCTAATTTGGGAAGTGGGCATTCACTTCCTCTGAGCTTGCAAGAAGGTTAGTAAAAATCCATGCTGAACAAGCTGCTAGAGTATCTGGGGCAGTTGCCTGTTAGTGAATAGACAAAAGCACTCAGCAGACAAGTGGTAACTATAGGAAATGCCAACCTAGCTTTCCACCTCATCTCAGTTATCTATGGCTTTATTGATGTGGCACATGGGACACAAAGGGCTGGCATTGTTATTTGCCAGCACTCCTGGCTTTACCTGACCTCTTTCACAGAGCAACATTGTCATTTTTCATTGATGTATATATTATAGAACCTCTGTTGTCTGGTCAGCATACCTCTGACAGCATTATGAGGTAGACACAGATGGGACAAAACCTGTTAGTTAGAGGCTGCTCTTTCAGCCATCCCAGCAGTCCTATCAAAGGATGAAGCAGCAGATCATTCAACATTAGCATCAGTAACAGCTATCCAGCTGAAGTTTTCAGTTCACAAGGCAGAACACACTGCTGCCCCATACGAAAAGGTACACTCACAAAAGATAAACTTGCATAAGCAGTGGATAGTAAAAAGAAATAACATTTTATTTTATAATAGTCAAAACTGTGGTCAAGCATTTTTGTCCATGTACATAATAGACGGACTCCATCAGAACCAAAGAAAAAGTAACCAAGCCCTCATCTATTTGTAACATTGACCCGCGGATAAGGGTGGGGATATTGTTCTTTTGAATCGTGCAGAGTATGTGAATGCTATGTCTGACATGTTGCAAGATGCCGATACTTTTAGAGTGGTTGATACTTTGTATTTAACGAGAACCATTAGAGGCGTCTGGGACAACCTGCATGATCCCTTAATGTGTAGACAGATTAATCATGATTTGTATTGCTACCTGTGTGTTGAACACCCTTTGTCCCGTCCATAAAAGGTTTACCTAAAGTGCACAAATCTATACCTCCAATGAGGCCTATTGTGTCTGGAGGGGGATGGGTAACTGAAACCATATCTACATTTATTGAACGTACGCTAGGTCCTATAGTGAAAGGTATACCTACAGTACTGAAGGATACTATTCAATTGTTGAATGATATTGATGCTTATAATACAGAATCATTACTCCCTGGCTGCATTTTAGTGACGCTTGATGTGAAAATTTTTTTCACTTCAATACTGAATGAATTTGGGCTAGAAGCCATCAGGGAGATCCTAAATGAGTTAAAGGTATTGGTGAATGACAATGTCATGTTGGTTACTATACTTCTAGATATAGTGCTTACTAACAACATCTTTCTGTTTGATGGCCATTTGTATTTACAGCAATGGGGTGTCGCCACGGGCACCCCATGTGCAAATTCGTATGCTAACCTTGTCGTGTATTATTGGGAGAAGAAGCATCTATTTAATTGCATTGATTTTCCACATGTTTGCCTTTATAGGTGTTTTGCGGACGACATTTTATTTATATGGACTGGCACCCTTCCTGACTTGCAAGGTTTTATTACCTACCTAAATTCCATTACAAGTTTTTTTTGGAGTTTACTATGACTTTGTCTAACTTTAGTGTTGATTTTCTCAATATTACGATTCACCAGGATCCTTATGGTGCTTTAATCATGGGCTTATATCGTAAACCTTGTTAGAAAAATGCCCTGTTGGATTTTGGCAACATGCATCCTAGAGGTATTTTTCCTAATATAGTGAAAGGAAAATACTGTAGGTTAAGAAGGATTTGTAAGAGACCAAGTGATTTGTTGGCACAGTTTGATAACTTAGATCCGCTGTTCCTGGATAGGTGATATAATGAATCCATACTAACTGAGGTTAGAAATGATGTGTTGGGCTAAGATACAGCCTTGAGGAAAGGAAAAGGATTTTATAATAAGGGTGATAAGGTTTGTTTTATGACAACATATGCAAATGATTTTGCTTGCATAAGGGAAATCATGAAACAAAATTGGCACATACTCACGATAGATCTGCCACTGTTGAGTTGGTTGGGAAGATACCCCTTTTTGTTTTTAGGAACAGCTTGAACCTGAAATGGCTTCTATGTAAAAATACAGTTCGAGGTGTTCATAATAATCTAAATACTATGCCTAGAGGTTTGAATTTTGGGACCTTTTCATGTGGACACTGTAGTATGTGTCCAGCTATTACAACTATCCAGTCATTTCAACATCCCCGTTTAGACTACAAGTTTACTCCTAGGTTTACTGCCACTTGTAACAGTGCTAATCTAGTATATCTTGCATACTGTGATTGCTGCGAATGTTTCTATGTTAGCAAGACCTCTAGGAGGCTAATGGATAGGGTATATAATCACCTCTATGATATTAGAAATTTGAACCAGCAGAATGCCTTAGCCAAACATGTAGCACAGTTTAGTTACACATACTTTCAACTTTATGGTTTTACAGATAGTAGCGCTGAATGAGAGAGGGGGGAATTTGAATAACCAGCTTGAGATGGTGGAACTGAAATGGATCCTTAGGTTACATGCGTACATTTTTCCTAGACTGAATAATTACCTAAGTTTAAAACCAGCACTGGAGGCCCAACCTTTGAAATAAACATGTATATACTTTTAAACTTATAATCTACATAGAATTATAACATATTTTTATAATCTTATGATGATACGCTTTAAATACATTCTCCATCTACATTTCTATGTGATGGTGCTTTGGAATGTTGAGTGTGATATTTTTTTTTTTTATATTATATTATACTAGACTGTGTCATTGGATATATAGTTTCATTGCATTATTTATGATTTTTATGTGTTTTTTGTGATGTTGTTTGATTTTTACATCAACTGTTGCCTTTGACATTTTGTATCTTAGGTATTTTCAGTTTTTATTTGTACAAGTGTTTGTAGCTTTAAGCTCTTGGTTTGCTTTATTATTGCATCTTAATTGCTTTACTTCATGATGCATATCTACTTCATTGGATTTAATTAAAAGGGTGGGACATATACTGCTATTTAAATTTGGATGGATGGTTTGTTTTCTGAGATCTGAAGAAGCGTGTTATACACGTGAAAGTGCTCATCCCGTTTTATGTTTAATAAATCAAGTTGGATTTTATGAGCCTGGTGGTCCTGCCTTGTTCGTTGTTTTGACTATTTGTAACATTGGTAAGACATGTAATAATTGAAGACTCTTTCTTAAACAGTTGCCTTTTTCAAGCCAAGAAGGAACCAATATAAAAATAATATTTGTATGATATATAAAAATGTGAAAGTGTATATAACAATATATGTAGAAGTGTAGTTAATGCACCATGATCCAGAAAGATTTTTTATAAATATGTAAAAGTGAGTTAAATGTGTGCATAAAAAGTGCATAAAATATTGTGATGTGTACAAATAATAAAGCCTAGATGCAGAAGTCCCTGCTACCATCCATATAGCACAGGATATTCCTTTCAGGACTCCCATATACTGACTCCCTTCTTGACCCTCAGGGTGTTATGTGCTGCCATAGAGGCAGTGCATATTTACTAGTGGATCTGATGTCCATTTTTGTCTTATGCAATGAATGGGACTTGGATCCGGCCTCAGCACATTCAAACCTTTGGATCCAGGGCTGACTCCTTCCCTACCCGTAATTCCCTTACCATCCTCAAATTACCTCTGATCTCATTTCCTGCCTAAACCAAACAGTTGCAGAGGCTCTGATCTCCACATCTACGATAAGTGTTTTGACTACTTTTATATAAATAGATCTATTTATATATATTTTTTTCCTGCTCAGCTTGTGCTGTTATATACTTCTTCCTCCCCTATCCTACTTTGTGTTGCTCCAAAAAAAATCATAGATAGGATCATTCTTGTAGGCTTTATTAGGGTTAGTAGCTAGTTTATGTTTTTGTAATATTGCACTAGTCTGTAGTTGTAGAAGTATTTTTCCAAATATTTAGTATCTTCTAATGTGTTTAATAATTTTTTTTTCATTCCAGATAACATGGCTGACAAAAGTTTTAAAATATGTATCAAATAAAATACCCCATGCAAGACCTCCACTCCCTGTGTGTGTACTGATTGGTTATAGACTGTGAAGTTTGTGCTTCTTTTGGCCTCTTGTCTTTTTCCTGTTCAGTCAAGCAAATCTGTCTCTTCTCCTCCTGCTTGTAAAGAAATAGATGAGTGAAAGACAAAGAAGCTTCAAAATTAGAGAATTCTACTTCAGAAAGTAAAACTCTTGAGAAGGATCTTGAGAGACCCAGGAAATGTTCCCCTACAGTCTGCACGGGTCCAGCACCAAAGGTTCCAAAGTCTTCATATCTGAAGCCTTGGATCTGTTCACCTTATCCACAGAAACATTTTTCTCTGAGCCAGTTAGTCCTCTGCTCCACTTGCTGATAGTACAGCATCGATCCTGGGCATCCTTGATTACTGCTTCTTGCAGATCTGCCTGTTCTTCGAGGAGTCTCAGCAAAGCTGACATTGACAGAATGCTGTGGAGATTCACAGTTTTAAAACTTTGGATACAGATACAGTTGGGGGAACTGTCAGCTCCATCCCCTTTGGACGAGTCAGGAACAATGCCATTGACTCTCCCACTGATGACTCTGTCGCAGGTCTGACCTTTAGAACTGAAGCCCTTAGATCCAAATATCACTGGAGCACCTACATCGACTCCAGTAGTACCTTCTACTTTGTACCTTACTTTTATCCAGTATCTCTCAACTCCAACCTTATCGGATTGAGACAAAAGCTGAGCTGAAGCTTTGGAGATGGTGCTCAGGGGGGATAGATGGACTGCAAAACTATCAGAGCTCTTCCTTCCGCTCAGGGTATTGACTGTCAATAGCTTGGCTCCTTTGTTGGCCTCAGAGCTGGGGGCAGGTCAGGATGTCAGGATATCTCCCTGTTCCCCCATTAGAGAGACTTCCTCAGTTTTGATTACCACTGTGGTTTTTGAGGCCTTCCACTAGGTTTTCTCCAGACTGAGAGAAGAAGTGTCTCCATCTTATTTGGATCTGACTCAGCCTCCTATTTATTCTAGTCCAGATTCTACCCCTTCTCATTGACGAGACAGTCTGCTTCCAAAAGCCTTGGGGGAAGTTCTGTCATTGAGCTCCCAGTCTAATTCAGACCCATTGTTAGAGGTTCCTCAACTACAGATCCATAGAAAACAAAACAGAAGCATTTGGATTCAGCCCCAAAATTGGTCACTGAAGAAAAGGATTTGGATGAAGAGGCAGGTTCCCCAGATCCCCTTCAGAGATATCTCTTTTGGTGAAATTTTAGAATTGATGAAATAGAAAGAGGGATGGTCCACCGATACATCTTCCCTAGAAGAATCCATGTTGCTGGAAGCTTTTAGAGCTGTCTGTTCTACATCCTGGGTGGATCCCAACCCAATGATGGCCTTCTAGATTTGGTGGGGCAGTGGGTTTCAAAGGAGCATGATATAGCAAAACCAATACCCAAAAAATCAGACAAGATTTTGGGTGCATCAAAGAATAGAATTCATTGGAGTAAAGCCCCCCCCCCCCCCCCCATAGATGCCATGGTCATAGAGGAAGAGAGCTCATTTGTCCATCACCCTAACAGGGAATTTAGGGCTCTGGACAGATTTGTTAAATAGACTTCTGTTTCATCATCTTTTTCCCTGAGAGCATTGAACTATTTTGCCCATATTACCTGTTTCCAAAGAGGATTGACGAAGTAGATCAGCAATTCTCTTTCAGCTAATTTACCAATGGATATCCAAAAAAAACATGTAATCCCAGCTTATCCACCTTATCTTCCATCTCTAATGTTTCCATATATCTGGTTTCCATCACAGCTGATGGAGCAGCTAGGGTAGCAGGTACTGGTGCAGCTGTACCCTGCCATGCCTGGATGTGATTGTGTGATTTTGTGGAAGGCTTTAAGAAGTTCTTCATTAATAGCCCCTTTGATGGTCCCACCTTGTTTGGACCAAAGGTTAAAGAAACACTTCTCAGAAGCGAACAGGACAGTAAAACTCTCTGCCATTGGAATCCGCTTTCCTATTCGTCAGAAAACTTTTTCTAGGAATCAGCAAGGAGGAAAGAAGATGTGGTTCAGATAATTGCAGGGTTTTAACCAGGATGCTTCTTTGGGCTCCTCCCCTTCCATGGCAGAGGAGTGAGTAACGTTGATGGGCTTCATCCTTGGGGCAGAGGTGGTCTGCAAAACCTAGGATTTTGCAGTCCCTTTTCCGAGAAATCATTTCAGCACTCCTTAAGGGTTGCCCAACTGCCACACTCTGGATGGAGTTGAGGGGCATTTGTCCCCTCACCCTCAAACTCGGTGGACCATCACTTTAGTCTCCTGGATGTTGAAGATAATATCCAGAGGATACAGAATTCCATTTCTCTTCCTGCCTCACACAAAAAAAAAAAAGATTCCCTTAGTACCACCCTATCAGTTGGAATCTGCAGCATCAGAGGTCAAAAAGCTATTGGAAAAAAGAGCCATCCAACAGGTCCCACCAGACCAGATATAATCCAGCATTTACTTAGGTTCTTTTTAGTTCTAAAGAAGATGGGACCAGAGGCCCATTCTGGACCCAAGTCATCTAAACCAATATGTGAACCAGAAAAAAATTACAGATGGTCGTGGTTTAGTCCATTACTACAACCTGTTTGCATCCTACCTGAGCAACAAATGCAGCAGTTATTTTCCCTAATCCCTCCTCAGGTTCAGTCTCTGAGGGATGCTCTAGTCTACATTTGGTCCCCAGGTCTGCTTTATGCCTTTATCCCCTTTCGCTTAATCAGAAAGTTCATTCCTAAAGCCAGAAGGTTCAAGGCAAACGTGATCCTCATTGCTGCATATTGGCTTCGATGAGTCTGGTTTCCATACCTCTGGTCTCACCTCCAACATCCACCCAGGGCACTGGTTTACAGCCCAAACCTCCTCTCCTATTCATCCAGGCATCCTCTCCCAGATCTAGAGTCCCTGGAATTAACCACTCAGTTACTGCAGTTTTAGAGATGGCCAGGGATGCCAGGTTTTCAGAAAATGTAGTTCATATCCTTGCAGCCTCTCAAAAGTATAGCACCAGGAGAGTATGCTGAAGTGAATGGAAAATATTTTCTTTTTGGGCTATAGAGAGAGGTTTAGACCCCTTTTCTGCACCTCTTCCTTCCATTCTAGAGTTTCTTTCGGAATTGTTCCAGATAGGTTCTAGTTTTTCCATGATCAAAGTTCAACTTATAGCCATTTCTGATTTTAACATAGGCCATAACTAGACTCCCATAGCATCGTTAAAGGTATGCAAGGCCTTTCTTAATGCATCCTTCCTTGCTCATCCTCCTATAACAGAACCTGCTCCTCCATGGATATTACAGTGATGCTTTAAGCTGTCACACAACCTCCCTTCGAACCCACAGCTTCTGCAGATTTAAATTTCTTGACATGAAAGGCAATCTTTTTGATAGCTGTTACTTCTGTGAAGAGAATTTCAGCGGTGTTTGATTTTTCACAAAGACAGCACTTTTCCTAAAACCAACCCCCCCCCCTTACATTATTCTGAAGGTGGCATCTGACTCCAGCATTAATTATTATTAACCTACCTGTTTTCTTTCCAAATGTTTCCAGCAAATGAGAATATGCATTGCACTTGATGTTCAAAGACAGCTTAAGTTTTATTTGCATAGAACCGAAGACTTTAGGAAATCATAATAGTTACTTACTCCTTTGTCTTAAGTCAAAACTGGGATGGGGTGTCTCTAAGGTCACTCTCTCATGATAGCTATCATACTGTATTACATTTGTTTATGACAAGTTGGGGTTATCCTTATCTGAAAAAAGACAGCTCATTTGACAACGGCAATGGCAGCTTCCACAGTTTTTTTAACATCCGTTCCCAATTGATAAGATTTGTGCAGCTGCTTCTTGATCTACCATTCATACTTTTGTGTCTCACTGTAAACTGGATGTGCAGTCCAGACCTCGTTCCTCCTCCAGCTCTGCTGTTCTCAGGAAAATTATTCCGTAATTTCATCTGGGCAATTATGTTGGTATGGAATCTGTCCCATTCATTGAAATAGATGAAAATGGACAATATCTGATATGAAAGTTATGTACTCACCATAACTGCAGATCCATGTTGCTCTATTTTCATCTTGATCAACATCTGGGGGAGTCTTTCTAAAGCAAACCTCAGCTTTTGCTCAGTTGTTTTACAGAACCTTCTAGCTCCCTTTTTCCTGTGTGGATCATGCCTTGTTTAACTGCAGCTTTATTACAAGATACATATATACTTATATTAGGCAAACTCAATCTGAGGTAATTTGGGGGTGGTAAGGGAGCTATGGGTAATGGAAGGAGTCAGAGCCCCGGGTCTGAGGCCAAATCAGAGTCCCATTCATTGAACCAGACAAAAATAGGACAACACAAATCTATCACTATAGTGAGCACATCATTTTCATTTTGCTATTACGTTGAAATGATGGCTGTGAGAATTTTTGACATACAGAAGCTCCTCGAGGTTCCTGTTCTCCCTACCCCCCATCCTAGATTTTCCATTAGTTTCTTATAGGAAATGCAATATCACTGCATAAAGAACTAATGAGTTGCCTCCAGGGAACATAAGAAAAGGTGTGTGTGTATGGGGAGGGGAGTTACTCTGTCTCAATACTAAAAAAGTCAGTGACACAGACTTTTTTTAATCTCAGGAAGATAACTATCTTGGTTGCAAAAAAGTTGTTTGACATGACTTCCCTTCAGTCTATTATACCCATTCTACAGCTAGGAATTTAGATGTGCTTGCTCATGTTTTGCAAACTATGCCTGCATTACATACAGAGATCATGAAGCAGATCAGGTTCTTGCACATGCAAATATAATCAGTCACTTCAGGAATGAACAATCCACTTTGGATTTTCTTCTACCCCAAGAGTGTTCATCTGATACATAGTGGCTATAGTCGTACACCAGAGGACTCTGGACATAAGGATTTTCTTTACTTAAACAACCATCTCCTAATAGCTTTCATGATAGAAAATATGGTGAAGTTAAGGTTATTGTTCTGATCACTGACATTTGAGATCACATTAGATGTAATAATACCCCATTCAAGCAGTTAATTTTGCCAACTTTCTTAGGATGTTCTCTAGACATAGCCCATCTCTTACTCTTCCTACCAAGCCTGTTCATTCAAATCATCACTCATCCATTCTCTATAGTACATATATGCAGTTAAGCACACACATAACTGGTATGAGCAACAACTTTACTGAACTGCACTCTTAAGAGAAAAGTCACATAGCACATAGACCCAGTTACAGGTAACTCCCATTTAAATATACAGCTGCAGTGTTAACAGCAAAGTGCTCACATATTTAACATCACCACTACATTGTTTGTGTTGCATATTATATGACAATATAGTGAAATTCAGCTTTTGATACTGTCAATAAAAATGTCACTTTAATAGTTGTAGAACCCATTTACATAATGCACAGTCACTGAAACAGACTGGTGTTTTGCTCAATCTTCCAAACTTGGGGTGCTCATTCAAAGTAAATTGATCTGTTCTCTTGATACAGTCCTGAGTAGCAGGTTGTTGTGTATTCATGGTAGTGACAGGATCATTTTGAAAAACTTCCTTTCTTTCCAGATCTTCCATTGGGTGTCAGAGGCTCTCCAGGAAACACGTTAATGTTGAAAAGTTGGTAGACTTTTCTCTGACTCTGTAGTTTGATGCCATTCTGTTTAATGCATTGTTTTTTTCACCTCTTGCATCTCTGAAGATCAGAATCTTGAACATGGTATGAGATTGGTCACTCTGCTTAACAAATCACTGTGGTGTCTCCATTACTTTACTCCACATTAATTCCAAAATCCATATTTATCCTCACTCTTTCTTCTTTTTACTGTTCAGAAAATTTATTTGGTAATCTATCATAAAATTTCTGATTGTACTTCATTTCTTTCAACAAATATATATGGTATAACTTTGATTTTCAGAAATTAACAAAGGATATGAGACATGAAGTTTAATTGTACAAACCCTCCCTTCAGCAGTTATGTTTTAGAAAGTTCCACAGACTGCAAAGTGGAGTTCTAAACCATGAATCAGAAAGATAGCAATTTGAGTTTTGAAAAGTGCCACACACTTTCTCCTGGGATTCTTTATAGTATGAACTGTTCTTTCTACTGGCCCATTGCATAGCAGATATCTTAGATTTGACATAGTATGTTTAAATTCCTATCATTTTACAAACATACACAATTATTGGCTTATAAATTACAATTGCTGACCGTTATCTAATATTTTAGCATCTGGTGTGTCACGTCTACCAAAGATTTCAATTCCATATTGACATTTTGATCAATAGAGCCACACAACTGTATTGTTTCTGTGTATTTTGAATATTAGCGCAGAGAAGGTAATGAGAATCTTTATACTGAATCAAATGTATTCCCACTTTTATTCAAGAAGGACCTAGTCTTTCATGTTGCAGCATTTCCTCTATGTGATTCTAAGTTCAGAAAGTGTTATAGATTTCACATCTGTGAATCTTCAGTGTGTTTTTTTTGTCTTAGGCCAATAAAGAACATCCCATGCTCTTTATTTGCACTTTGTTATACATAAGTGTAACTCATGTATATTGGATAATGTGGCACCCCAGAACTCAGTAGGAATGATAGTCTCATCACCTTTGAAATTAAGCCTTGTACACATAAAAGCTCATCGCTGTATGAGAAGTATATTCAAAAGTCTAGACATACTGGCTACATTATATGGCTAACTATTCATGACAACATTTTCTAACAATTGCATTTATCTGTCCTATCTTGTGCAGATTCTTAGCTTTTCTGGCTTTTCAGCTGATACAGGCAATTATAAAATAATCCACAGACCTTCTGAATTTTTCTATGGCATGCATTCATTTTACACTTGCAGGTAGGATCTGATTAGCAGATATCTTAGATTTGATGTAGTATGTTCAAATTCCTATAATTTTACAAATGTACACAATTATTTGATTGTATCTGCTTTATTTTCTGAAAAAAAAACAAAAAAAATACTTGTTTTCCCGCCTTTCTAAGCTAGTATAGTCCAGTTTTCAGGTTAGCGCTGAATTCAGGGCTGTGTTACAAGTTTCTGTGTTTGCCCATAACTTACTTGGTTAGAAGGAAGTTTCTCTGTTCACTGTGAGAGAGGGAGCTTTAAGCAGCCTATCTGTCCCTGAAGGAGTGGTTTCAGCCCAGAAATTAGTAGTTTATTGGCCATTTTGGGCTAATTTCCTATCTCTTTCATTTCTCTGCTATAAAACCCGCATTTGCAAGGTTTTTGGGCTAGTATACAGCTCAGCAAGCTCCTGCCTGCTGCCCTGCAGAGTTCCACAGTAGCAGAGAGACAAAAGAGAGACTTTACGCCTGCTCAGAGGCGATCTGTGTCTGACGTATAAAGCCATGTCCAACCCGGAATTAATGGACATGCTGCACCTCAGAAAATCCAAATCCCATCGAGCTACGCGCTCGAGAGACTTGAACCTCAGCACTGAAATAAATAGGACATGCTGGAGAGACAGATTCATAACCCAGAAGCTCCCTTCACTCTGGAATAAAATCCCAGTCCAGGTTAGGCAGAGTCCCTCATTGACTCTCTTCAAGAGGAATCTTGATGAGTGGATGGGAGATCGTAGGTTTACCCCGGGTATCACTTCTGTGTCACTGTTAGACAGAGGCACAGTATACTAACCTCGAAAAGGGGCATAGCAAAATTAATTTAAAATGGGTGGCGAAAGCCAAACACACTCTGGCTAGGCTTATAAATGCCCTAGGACAGATAGTCTAGTATGAACCTATGAACCTATTAAGTATCATTTTTCTGCATTTTCTTGCTGCCTTTAGCTAATTCCGCCTAAAATGCTGATTTTCTAGAGTTTCTGTGATTTAAAAAGCTTGTTTCAGCTACATATTGTACTTATTTTACTGCCTGTACTTTAACAAAGTTGTTTTTGTGTTTAAATTACCTGTTTAACTGTTGTAGGGTACACACTCATGTGGTAGCCATTTCTGTGCATTTAAAGTGTTTTTTGATTGTATCTGCTTTATTTTCTGAAAAAAAAAACAATATATATATATATATATATATATATATATATATATATATATATGGTTCTACCTGACTTTGACAGGACAGCTGAGAAGACCGACACGAATCAGAGCTCAGAAAGATGAAGAAGAGAGAGACCGACGCCGCTCGCTGGGTTGCAGAACAAGAACAATGCAGAAGACGAGACCGACACGATGGACAACCAAAACGGAGCCCGGAATGGGATATATATATATATATATTTATATTTGTTTTCCTGCCTTTCTAAGCTAGTATAGTCTGCTTTTCAGGTTAGTGCTGAATTCAGGGCTGTGTTACAAGTTTCTGTGTTTGCCCTTACCTTTCTTGGATAGAAGGAAGTTTCTCTGTTCACTGTGAGAGAGGGAGCTTTGAGCAGAATATCTGTCCCTGGAGGAGTGGATTCAGCCCAGACATTAGTAGTTTATTGGCCATTTTGGGCTAATTTCTATCTCGTTCATTTCCCTGCTATAAAACCTGCATTTGCGTGGTTTTGCGCACCGGGCAATGCCAGTTATCTAGAGTATAACTATTCCCGGCTCCACAACTCTACTCTTCAATTTTTCCCTTCGAACTAGACAAACTTTCAACTTAAGCACTCAAACCATTCACTTCTCATCCCGGCACTTGCTCAAAACTCATAGCAAGCACTAATAAACCTTAGCACTAGACCCCCCCCCCTATACTTTAGAGAAGGACAAGGCTCTCTATTCGACCTTACCAGCCAGTCAGTAAAACAGTTCACTATACCTATCCAGGCATGTCCAGAGGGCAGTTTCAGGTGTACACTCTGATCCAACTGGTGAATCTGGGCATTTTGAGGCACTGTTACAATTGCCTCATGTACACAGACAACCCTCTCCTCCTTCCACCAAACACTAATACATGCGAGAGATGCAATTCTACAGCCAAACTGGAGGCTAAGCTCTCTCAACCTAAGACTGGACCAGGCATTCAGGAGGAGAAGGGAATTACTTGCATCATACCACCAGTCTCACATAGACCTATGAAACCAGCACCGGCAAAAAACACACATAAATACACAAAAGCATACTCGGAGGCTCTAAATAAAAATCTGCAAAAGAAACAGAGACCTCCAAAGCAGACATCCAAGCAACCTCCACCCCCCAAACACAAACCATGACACATACTTCACAAAACCAGGGTGCCATGTAATCACAGCCCTTAAGGCAAAATAACATACTCAACACACTAGTAATAGGTGACTCTATAGTCAGGCACACAGACGTCCCACTCACTAGGCTGAACAAGGAGAAGGTTACTGCTAGCTGCCTGTTGGGTGCCAGGATCTGTCACATAACACAAGCACTCAGGTCACTTCAGAACAAGTACAAATATGACTCTGTCATTGTCCATGTTGGTGTGAATGACCCGAGCCATACCTCCCTGGACTACATGAAAAGAGACATGGAGGAGCTCTCTGACCATGTAGCCCAGGCCGGTATGACCCTGACCCTGAGTATCATCCTGCCCTCACCAAGAATGATACCACAGTATAGAGGAAAAATTATCAATTTCAATAATTGGCTAAGCTTCTGGTGTCATTCAAAGGGGATCCAGTGTCTGTCAGCCTGGGGTGACATGCTCGACAAGCCATGTTGCTTCGCTAGAGATGGCTTGCACCTGTCACCCTTAGGTTTTTCAATACTGGCCAAGGCTCTTGCCACTCTCATAGTGCCTTTTTTAGGCAAGGCTCAAAAGACAAACCCACCACCGTAAATAGCACAAGTAGCAAAAAACTGAGGATAATGCTACTCAATGCCAGAAGTCTAAACCTCAAAATGCATGCACTCAAGGCACTCCTCAGTATGGGGAAAATCGCTATATGTGCAGTAACAGAAACCTGGTTTAAGGCTTCAGAGAGCACCCCACCACTACCAGACTACAACTCATACCACACATTTTGCCCACAAAACCCGGACCGAAATACAAAAGGCGGGAGAGTATCCATATTCATGAAGGATACCCACACCTCCAGGTTAGTGGTACAGCACGATACTTCAGAGATCATCCACGTGCAACTAACTCTGGGCAAGACCGCAATCCAAATTGTAGCTTGCTACAGATCCCCCACCATGCCCCAGGATTCCCACTCATTTCTTGATACACTGGGAAACATAAAGGTCCTACCAAACACCCTAATATTGAGTGATTTCAATTACTCAAACATTAACTGGGAGAACTACTCGAGTACAAACTCCCTTGCCCAACATTTCCTACAATTTATAAACTCAAATGCCCTGGATCAACTGGTCATCACCCCCACCAGAGGTGACAACATATTGGACCTGGTCATCACCAACATGGGCGACCGGTGTTCCACACCAGACGTCAACCCCTCGTTGGTTAGATCTGACCGTAAACTAATCACTCTGGATATCCACATTCTGCCACCACCCCCGGTCAAAGAAACCACAGTGAAAAACTTTTCAAAAGCAAACTTCACGTTACTTAAGACCGAGGTGGGAAGATTCAAAGCCCCCATGCTAAATGATAACGCTGTCCAAGCTGCAAAATCCTGTACTAATGCACTCTATGGGAACCTACAAGAATGCATGGATTGTGCTATCCCAAACAAAACCAAGACTCACTCCTCCAAGAAAAGGAAACCAGTCTGGTAGACCCCTGTCATAAACAAGCTATACAATAGAAGGAGGAAACTAGTACAGAAAAGAGTAAAATCCCAAGAAGGGAAGACATCCCTGATCAGTATCAGCAAGAAACTATGTTCCCTCATAAAAGCATCCAAGGCTAGCTTCGAAAGAAAAATTGCCATGGACTCCAAAGATAACCACAAGGCATTCTTTAGCTATGTCAAGAATCTAAGTGGCAATTCTCAGATTTGCTCAGAGTTGGTGCAGAATGGCACAAAATACACTGAACTGACTGATATAGCCAACATCCTGGCAGACAGGTTCAGTGCAAACTTCACCCCCCTCTCATCCCCAAAAGAGCCCATAACTATACCAGAAGAATGTAGTGCCTCTGAAATCACAGACACTCAGGTTAAAACAGCCCTCTCCAAAGCCAAAAACACAGCATCAATGGGACCGGACGGTGTCCCAGGCGGCATCCTACACGAGCTCAAAAATGAACTAACCTCTCACCTAAACACACTGTTTAAACTCAGCCTCTCCACAGGCTATGTGCCCACAGAGTGGTGCACAGCAATGGTTATTCCACTCCACAAAGGTGTAGCCACAATGGACCACGGGAACTATTGCCCTATAAGCCTGACTAGCTTGGTCTGCAAAGCTATGGAGCGCATCATCATGGATCTCATTAACAGAGACATTGGGAACCTCCAAACATTGGACCCTACCCATTTTGGCTTTGTTAAGGGCAGATCATGCTTCCTAAACCTGGTGGACTTCTTTGAGACAGTTACCAAGGCTATGGACGAGGGAAAGGTGGTCCACACAGCCTACCTAGACCTCGCAAAAGGCCTTCGACACCATTCCCCACTCAGGAATTATAGACAAGCTCACCAGCCTGAACATAAACCCCCTACATCATGAGATGGGTTGCCAACTGGCTCACGGACAGAACCCACATGGTAAGAGTTGTGGGAGCCGGTTACAAGTGGCGTTCCCCAGGGCTTAGTCCTAGGATTCCTCCTGTTCGGCATATACTTCTCAGATGTACAGGCAAACACAGGAGGACTATGGCTGACCAAGTTCGCAGATGACTGCAAACTAGGGGCTATAATTGACTCTCCGTCTGACAAAGGCATCCTCCAAAAGGGTCTCACTGAGACAGATACCTGGTGTCAAAACCATGGCCTCAAGCTAAATGCCAAAAAGTACATAGTCATCCCCTTTGGAAAAAACAAAGTACCCACAAACTATCACGTAGGTGGTAGCCCCCTAAATACGGAAGACGTAATAAGGGATCTGGGAACCCAAGTGGATAGTAACCTCTCCTTTGATAATCACATTGCCATAGTGGTTAGAAAATCCTTCTATGTGGCCCACCTAATCACAAAAGGGTTTGCATCCAGATCGAAAGAGGTCATTGGGCCCCTCTACACATCACTCATCAGACCCATCATAGAGTACAATGCCCCATTTGGGATGTACCTTACAAGACACCTGCAACAACTGGAAAGACCACAGAAGTACCTCACCAAGAGGATCACTGGCCTCAGGCAGATGCCCAATGCAGCTTGACTGAAGAAACTCCAGCTGTACTTGGTTGCATACCGCCTACTCAGAGGTGATCTCTGCCTGACATATAAGGCCATGTCCAACCCAGAATTGATGGACATGCTCCACCTAAAGAAAAACATATCCCCTTGAGCTACACGCTCTAGGGATCTAAACCTCAACACAACAATAAATAGGACGTGCTGGAGGGATAGATTCCTGTCCCAGAGACTTCCCATGTTCAGGAACAAGATTCCAATCTACATTAGGCAGAGCTCCTCGCTAACCCTCTTCAAGAGGAACCTTGATGAGTGGATGGGAAACAGAAAGTTTACCCCAGGGATCACTTCAATGACTCTGCTGGACAGAGGCACAGGGAACTAGTCTAAGGGGGTGGCTAAAGCCAACACATTCCGGCTAGGCTTATAAATGCCTTTGTGCAGATAGCCTAGTACCTACCTATGAGCCTATGAACCTATTATTGCCTTAAGTGTGCAACAGTTTACCTTGTTTATATGCCAGCTATATGGTATAGAGGGATAAAACCCTGACCCAGCCATCATTTTTAATACCTTTATTGAATTATCACTTAAGACGTAAGCAAACATACTATTTTATAATAAAAAACAAACCATGTTAACATATTCACAGTTACAAACATTTCACATCACATATTCTTTTATACAGTTATCAGCAATCCAACATTTTATATATATATATATATATATATATAGATCTGTTCCTGCCTTCCCCTAAATATTAGGCTTCTCCAAAACATTATTCTGTATATATTGTTCCCACGGTTTCTTTTTGTTCTACATACTTTGCTTATACTCTTTTCTAAAGATCCCAATTTTAGTTGTTTTATCTCTGTTACATTATTCAATGCTTCAAATGCAGTTGGTTTAGACTTGGATTTCCATTTACTAGTAATAGCTGTTTTTGGCAACCACCAGCATTAACCTTGACAGTGCCTTACCATATCTAGGGAATTCAGATTCTATATCCCAGCTCAAAAAAAATAATTTTCTTAGTTACACCCAGCTGCTCACCCAATATTTCTGACAGAGTACTCAGTAGGGAATTTTAAGGTCTGCCAAAGTATTACACTCCAAAATATATGATCCCAGTTACCTCTTTCTTCCCCATCACACCTCCAACATTTGCCGTCTACCCGAGGAAAAATTCTTTGGAGTCTACTTGGGATATAAACATACCTATGCAAATACTTCCAAGCAAAGATCCTAAATCATTCAAACTTCCATGTTTAGGAGCCATATGTATTTACTGCCATTGTTTCCTTGTGAATTGCTTCCAAATCTTATCTAACCTCCTCTGATTGATTCCTATAGTTATCATGCGCTATTTTATATGCTGTAATAATTATCCCTTTTTTTTATCAGCAGCATCTTTTTAGATTCAACTAAAAACTCTACTAGAGTAGGTCGTTGACTTAGGATTCACAGATCCCTTTCTCTTTGCTTATACTCTGATAATAACAGTCACTGATAGGGAATGCAGTCTCAAGCCTGCAGTTCAGATGTCTTGGCCTCTTCCCACTGTATTACCTCTCAATCCCTACTTATGTGTTCCCAATAGCTTGGTTCCTTTGCTGGTTTTCTACAATAAATTCCTGTCCTTTCTTGCCAGTTCTCTATACCCTTAATTGCAATGATTATCTCCTTTCTCTATTCTCTTGTTGGCTTAGTTCTTAGAATACTTTCTGATATTTTATGAATGTAGTATTCTGTGTGATTGTTGTTATTCTCTTTAAAGATCTGCATCCAAAATCCCAGTCTCTCCTTGTTTATTGAGCTCTCCCCTGTTTCATCATCAGCCCTTCCGACTTTGAATTATACCATAGCAATTATAGCTTTGAATTTCTGGGTCCCTGATTTTGTTTGCCAGTGGCTTTAAATATAATGCAAATAACAAAGAGGAGAGTACACCCCTGCTTGGTTCCTCTGTTAAGACCCAACTTATCAGTGAGGAGCCCTCCAACTTTATTTTTTGCTTCTAATTCCTTATATGTCTTCCTAATTAACCTTATTATTGTATTAAATAATGTAAATGATTCCATTGTCCTACTCATAAAATCCCAGCTTACTCTGTCAAATGCTTTTTTTTTTCATCAAGACCCACAAACAGTGGTATTTTTTCCATTCTGATTCCCTCTAGTTCATCATTGTTCTCTTAATATTATCAAATGTTTGCCTTCCTTCCACAAAACCACACTGATCCATATCTCTCAATTTTTACAACACCTTTGCCATTCTTTTAGCTATTATAGATATAAACACTTTATAATTATGATTCAAAATTGAAACGAGCCTATATGAAGCTGGTGTGATGGGTCTTTACTGTCTTTAGCTTTTGCAGCCACCACAGCTTTCTTCTATGATATTGGTACTTCCCCCTTCTTTTTAAATACTGTTAAACAAAACCTTCCAGATCTTTATCACTTTTTTCTTCAATACTAGCTTCCAAACTTCCATAGGAATACCATATATTTCTGGAAACTTTGCAGCAGATTGATTATATATCACTGTTTTACTCTCATCTCCTCCTATCTAAACTGTTAATTGTTGAGCCTCATCTACCTCAAACCTTGGCATATCTCAGTCTTCCATAAATATTGCTATTTGTGCTTTTTCTTGATTTTCACATTCCTCTGTTTTATACAAATTTTCATAAAATTTCCAAAATATAATTTAATAGTGTACCTCTACGAGATCTCTGGTTATTTTCTTTTATAGGATCCCTAAGTTTAGCATCAACCCTTTCTGTTGCTTAAGTTGTTGTGCTAAACATTTTTGTGCTCTGGAATTATCAAGAAACAGTTGCCAAGCAGTAGTCTTTCTAAAATCAAACATATTACCCAGATAATCCCTTATTTTCTCTTTAGCAATCTGCATTTACACCTCTTCTTGTTCTGTGAGACCCCCCCCCCCTTATTCGCAATACATTAAACTTTATCAGCCCCTCTAAACAGTCCTTGGTACTTCCTAACTATATCTCTTTTCTTTTATTTCTACCTTATTTTTAAACTCCATTTTCATTTTATTCCTCTCACAAGCTGTAACTTTTTTATAGGTTCATAGGTTTACAGGTGTTTACTAGGCTAACAACCACAAGGGCCTTTTTAAGCCTAGCCATGCTTCCCAAATTGACACGTTCTTGTACCCTTGATAATTGTAAGCAGAGGCTTGATAGATGAAGCATTTACAAGCAGGGGCCTGGGAGATGAACCATTTACAGGCTGCCTGTATCAATTAGAGACATAGGTGCCAAACCAGGAATGAATTTCCTGTTCCCCGTCCAATTGTCCAAGTTACATTTGAATTGGGTTAGGGAGGAATTCTGCTTCACATGGATGGGGAGCCTGTTCCAGAGATGGGGTAGTCTCTGGGATACATACCTGTCTGTCCAGCAGGTCCTATTTATATCACAGGCAAGGTTTAAGTTTTGAACAGGTAATTCTGGTGTTTGTTTTGCAGATATGCAGGAGATCCATCAAAGTGGGGTGCGACAGTGTCCTGTATGCTAGGCATAGATCTCCCCAACAGCCTGTAGGAAATGGAATAAAGGGATAGGGCCTTGAGGTAGTCTGGATAGGACATGTTACTTACACCCTGTAGTCTTTTAGTGAGGAACCTCTGTGGACTTTCCAATTGTTGAATATGCCTGGTTAGGTACATACCAGAGAGGGCATTGTATTCAATGATAGGTCTGATGAATGCCGAATACAGTGGAACAATGACTTCTTTGGACCTAGATGCAATACCTTTGTTTATAAGTTGCACAGCATAAAATGGTTTCCTCACTACTGTAGATGTGATGATCAAAGGCTAGATTACTATCTATGTGTATCCCTAAGTACCTGACTACTGGGTCAGTCCTAAGGAGTGTGTTGTCAGTATGATAGCTACCAGGAGTGGATAACTTCCCGAAAGATAATATTATGCATTTCTTGGAATTTAGTTTTAGTCCATGGTTCTGACACCAGTTGTTTGTGTCAGCCCTTCCTGGAGAACATTTTAGTTGGTGTGGGATTCAGTGACAGCCCCTAATTTGCAATCATCTGCAAATTCAGTCAGCTAGAGGCCATTGGTATTGGCCTTGACTTCAGATAAGTAAATGCCAAACAGGAGTGGTCCCAGGACTGATCTCTGAGGGATACAACTTGTGAATGGCCTCTTTGTAGAGGTGGCCTCCCTAGTTCTAATTTCCTGGGTCCTGTCTCTGAGCCAGTTGGCTATCCACTGGATTGCATAAGGGTTTGTACCTATCCTCCTAAGTTTGTCAACAGTGCCTAAGTAGGGTATTGTGTCAGATGCCTTGGCCAGGTCAAACTAGGCATAATGAACCATTTTGCCCTCATCCATTGTTTTGATGACCTTCTCAAAGAAGTCCACCAGGTTGAGTAAGCATGACCTGCTCTTGATGAAACCAAATTAGGTTGGGTCCAGTGTCTGGAGGTTTACTATGTCATTACTGATCATTTCCAAGATAATTATTTCCATGGCTGTGTATATGAGAGTTGTGAGACGTATGGGTCTATAGTTTCCAGTATCTGTAGATGGCCTACGTTTGTGCAGAGGGATGACTGTTGCTGTTCTCCATTCATGAGGCAGGAAGCCTGTTTGGAGGCTACAATTAATTAACAGCTCCAGAGGGCCTGATAGGTTATGTTTCATGCTATTTAGAAGGCATCCTGGGATATTGTCTGGGCCCATTGATGCAGTATTCTTGGCCTTAGAGCATTAAGGACCTGTTCATTAGTGATAGCAAGGGGAGTTATATTTGATGGTATTTCCTGAGGGAAGGTTGAGGGAGGAAAGATGGATAAAGTGGGAGCTGAATTTGTTGCCCAGTAGGTTTGCTATATCTTCTGGCTCAGTATAGGTGGTTCCATTTACAATGAGCTCTGCACACAATTGTGTATTTCTTTGAGGTTTCAGACAACTAAAGAATGTCTTGTGGCTTTTTCTGAGGAAGTTTCTATCATCCATAATAACTCTAAAATAATTTCCACTATCCATTTCTTGAATTTCTCCTTTTTAACAGGTAGGTGGGGAAGTGCCAGTGTTTCATTTGTACTATATTACCCTGCTGCTCATTCCTATCCTCCCCTGCCAACTCTT
This sequence comes from Protopterus annectens, assembly GCF_019279795.1. NCBI lineage: Eukaryota > Metazoa > Chordata > Ceratodontiformes > Protopteridae > Protopterus > Protopterus annectens. Next base: position 935,486,071 of record NC_056743.1, read on the forward strand.
GCAGGCACCTGAGCCACTACTCAAACTTGTCAAGGTTTTATTCATCTGTGTTATGGAGCGGTTAATTTGTCATCACAATAATTATTGGATCTGAAATAGTTATTGGATGTGTGTTGAAGCTTTCAATTGAATGCACATGTTCATGTGAAACATAATTTCTGTCTAGTTTAGCCCAATTGTTTTACCTTGGGTAATAATATATAAATTATCTCTCTGAGTTCCTGCTACTGGATTCATGTCTTCTATATCAAATATTTTCATAAATGTCTTCAAAAATCTACCCTCTTTTATTATATTTTCCCTTCTAGGAACCCCATATATATTCTCACAGCTGCAAATCAAGTTCCAGACCCCATCTATAAGTAATATTCCTTGCTGAAAGCTGATTACTTCTTCCAAAATGTTCTTAAGTTCCATAATAGAAGTTTTAGGTGGAATATAAATAATATGTCAGTGTAATCCTCCTTCCTTATCAGTAGCCCCTTACCACCACAAATCTACCATTACTATCTCTTTTTCCTCTTCTATCACTATTGGAGCTCCTCTTGCAATTAGTATAAGTACTCCCCTTTTCCTTTATCCCTGATATTCTGTTGAATATCCATCTTGAAATCCTTTCTTTATCAAATTCACATGCTCACTTCTTTCCAAATATGTCTGCTGGAGCATTGCTATTTCTATTTTGCACTTTTTAATATAATTTAATAAGCGTACCTTTTTGTCTGTACCTGTAAGGCCATTCATGTTCCAAAATAATATGCTTAATATAGCCATTATCATAAGTTATTATTCCCAACTATTCATAAATTCATAATTACATCTAGGCTAACTTCCCTTGTGATTCATTTTAAGCCTAGCCAATTACCCCATGTGAGAATCAAACATTGCACCTTGTGTCTGTAAGATAAACACCCTAATCAATATGACAACCTCCCACTCCAAACACATAGAACAAAGAATTCATAGTTCATACTAGGTAATCAGTCTGCAGACTATTACATGCATAGCCAATATCCAGACAGTGACCAAAGATAAGAATCGAACCTTGTACCTTGTTTCTGTGAGGTAAACACTAACCATTATGCCAATCCGCTATTATATGTGACAGCTTTTTTAAATATCTGTTTCTAGCTTTTGTGTCACATGCAACAACTGATGTTTATTAGGTTGATCCTTTGTATGGTTGTTTCTTGTCATCTCCATTTGAGACTGTCACTTTTTACAAGACTTCTTGTTTTAATGAAAAGCCTCATATAAAAAAACAGACTTGCTCCCATAATCTTTTAACTTAAAGCAAACACACAAAACTATGAAGTTTAATATTACTGATAGGAATAATTGTCCCAAATTGACAGCTGCATTCACAGGCATCAATTTACCTAACATTAAGGTTATCCATGCCAAGACCCATGTTGCAGTCTGTGCTCCTACTTACATGAATTGCTGTCTGTTCTTGTCTTTACTTTATTTCCCTCACAGATGTGAAAATCAACTGGTATGTTTCGGAAAATTAATTTTTAGCCTTAAAAAGTGCACTAGCTATCTTTATATAAAACTAAATTATATACAGTTCTAGTAAATGCATTTAAGTATGTAGTTACCAAAAAAGCTGTTATCTCTTATTCACTTCCAATAATTTCAAACTTGTACACCCCTTCACCCACCCAAACAGTCCAAGATTACAACCTATTGACTTAACTTTTTGCATTGTAATACCTACATTTCTTAAAACCGAGAGAGAGAGAAAAAAGCACCTGTTTAGTATCTTTATTACATACAACAATCGCTGAAAATACTTTACTGTGCAATATGCAATTTGTATCATAAAATGTTTTATACAAATACTGTTAAGATCAAAAAGTGTTTTACTTAGTTACTTTTTGCCTTTTTCCTCACTCTTTTTTTCCTTTTAGTGTCCTTCCAAACGTTATTGACATGAAAGTGGAGCATATGCCTGTCAGTCTCTCAACAAGTTTAACAAAGTAAACCAAAATCCAGTCTTTCTCAGCCACTTTTCTTGTAAAGCCATATTTCACAAATATGATTCATGTTTTATAGTCTCACATTTATTCACTAATTTCAGTGTAGCTGGTCTTCTTCCTGTTCATCTCCATCTCCAAACCCTAGACTCCAATTCAAGTCCAAGATACACCTAATTCTTCTAATCAACTCCTGTATTTTTTCTCTTAAGTATTTTTCTTTGGAACATTGGAAAATGTTTCACTTGCAAAGTCTTTCTATGAGCCTTAACATCAAAAGAATGAGAAGCAGAGAGCCCTTCTGTTTGATGGCTCACCCCTTGTTTGAAAAACTTTTGTATTTCCCCCTTACCCTGTGCTGTATCAAAGTATAATTTTGATCCTCCTGGAAAAAATATTCTGAAGACAGATGGATACAGCAACTTGACTCTCACACCTTACTCTTGATATTCCCTGATTGCTGGGATAAATGTGTTTCTCTTCTGCCTGGTGTACAGTGAATTGTTTGCCACAAACACTCTACCACTATCTCCATTTTTTTAATAGTTTGCCTTTCTTCCACAGTTTTGTCAGAATCAACTCTTTCTGCTGGTATGATTTCACATTTACTAATAGAGGTCTTGGCTGCTTTCTCATGCCCATGTTTGAAGCATACATACAATGTCCCTTTCAATTAACAAATCCTGCTGTGGAGTACCAGTCCAGTTTCTCATTTGTTCATAAAATGAATGTATTCTGGTCGTTCCAGTGTCTGATACACCAGAAAAGCTCATGTTTTCTCTGTGTGCTCTGTCCTCTAACTCCACTGTTTTTTTGAAAAAAGCTCTCCTTGAGCAGTTTCATACCCAACCAGCCTTTTTTTTTAATTTCAGCCTCTGATTTTTGCAGTTTTATCATTTCATCTAAATAGCTGTGTAAAGTTTCTTCCATTTTTTATAGACTTTTGATATTTGAGTTGATGTACTCCTTCACTGTTTCATTTATTTTAATCAACTATGATCACATTTGACTTATTCTTCCTGGAAGCCATCTCTTATACTAAAGCTGGAGCTTAAACTGCTTTTTGCTGAACAGCTGCAGGATTCTTCCCAGTCAGTGTTTTCTCTTCACCTTTTCTAGCTGATTTTCCTTCAGGATATCTATGTTTCTTCTTTGCTGGCATCCAGGCAGTGTTCTTTCTAGCTAGTAACTAATTTTTTCTTAAACAGGCAGAATTACCAACCCTTATCTATCAGTTTCTTTTTTCACACTGGGGCAGCTAAAGGTAAGCTGTTGATCAAAGTACAGTCATCTTGGAAAGCCTTTTAACACTGGCATCTTGAGCTGATTAACAGAGTAGGTACTGGAGGAGCAGGCAAGGGTGAGACAAGAATTTACAAATTTTGTCTGCTCACTATTTTCAGGGGAGAAGGGATGGAGTACATATGTTTAGAGTTTTTATCCTGGTAGAATCTCATGTACAGATTGGAGATCACTGTGATATCTGTGTGAGGTGGGAGCCTGTGAGGATGTTAAGCATAGAGGCATGTGACATTCCTCACAATGGTTCATTGTACAATCTGCTGTTAGACCTTTGCATGCTCTGGCAAAGTGGTGATACTGTAACAACAAACATTCCAGCTCTCAGGGCCACTGTCTACCCTGCATCACTGATCTGGTGGAGTTAAATGGGACACAGGATATGTGGCATAGTGGAAGAACATAGGGCTTATACAGCACCATATTGTCACAGTTGCAGCAGACCACCCATTATCAACAAAGGCAAAAATATATATGTATTATCTAGTTTATAACAAACTTGTAGAAGATAATTTTGCAAGCTCAGTAATATTCTTTGAAGCATTGTTGGTGCTTTGAAAATGCTTTGTAGGGGCTTATGGTCTTAGTACTACAACTTATTTACCATAAATATAGTCATGGAATATCTGACAACCAGAACCTATGGGCAGCATTTCTTTCTCTATTTGAACTTAGCATATCTGAGCATCAATCAAAGCCTTTAACTGGTATACTAACTGGTCTAACTTTCTGCAGTAGTACTGGCCCAGGAACTTGTTGGCTAGCATCCACTTGAAAGTATAACTGCTTGTGAAATATAGAATGTCAATAGCCATACTTTCAGTATCTCAACTTCTCTCTTGCTCTTATGACCAAAAGCATGTAATATGCTACCATAGCTTCCTAAGGGACACTGTTGTATCTAAGAAGTTTAGATACAACAGTGTTGTATCTAAGAAGTTTAGACTGAACTTAGAAGGATTGTGCATTATACCAATAAATCACATAAGACTTGACTTGCCATGGGGGGTTCCACATATTCACTATTTTGTGGACTTTAAAGGAGTCTGGTTTGAGAGCTTCATAAGTCGAGACATTTCCTATATATTTGAGAGTAGACACACAGATCTGGTACTTATTTCTATTCATTTTCAAATCTTAGATTAGTCTGTCTAGCAATTTGTGTTTGTGAAAGAGTCTGTTGCAAAAGCATCACAAGTAAGTCGGTACAGTTGAGTAAAGTACTCAATATAACAATGGATCTTCAAGACCTTTTTTCAGCAGGATGGAACCTTCTGCTGTAACCCCCTAGAATTTTCTTTTTTGAGATACTATAGTGTAGTTATTTTAGTTTTAAGTGGTGTCTTCAAATATAGAAACAAATTTCATTAAAGTAGAAATGGCCAAACCTGGGATTTCTGAAGAGCCGAGCCAGAACTGAGTCAAAGTTCTATCTTGGCTATTACAGCACATTTAAGAACCAAACCAGATCTGACATAGAAAAAAAATTGCAAAGTTTGTAAACAAAAAAAATATTGATTTGTTCGCAAAACATACAGTAAGCATACTATAAGAAAAAGTTATACTATGTACAAGGAGTCAATAAATATCAGAGTGGGATAAATGAATGTTAAGCAAGTAAGTCTAGAGTGAATGTCAAAGGGATGGTAAACAGTGTAGAAACGAATGAGTGACAGGAAAGAAGGAGTACGTTTAGTTTGTGTGTCCAGTGCAGTGTTACATGCACTTTTTGATTGAATACCAAGATGTGTTTTTAGTAATCCATGAAATCTGGGATAAGAGGAAGTGTCCGTTAGATTGAGATGGAAGGATTCCCATAGTTTAGAGCCAAGAATCGAAAAAAACGTGATTGGAGGTGTGTAATTTGGATGGGGTGGGGGTTGCATCAGAGGACTAGAGTGGTCTAGATTCCAGATCTTGTATATAGGGAGCAGGTCTTAATAGCTTTGAAGTTAAAGGGGCAAGTTATGGTTTATGAAGGAACTTGAATAACTGAGAGCCCAGGTGGAGGTCAGCTCTTCGCTTAACCAGCTGTCCTTTAGCCTTTCCAAGTGTGATGCAGCGATTTTCATTCCTGTGGGAGTGTGGGATAAAGCTACATATTTTGTTTGGAATGGTTTGCGAAGTAGAGGAGTTTTTAACACTGGCTGCAGCAATGAGTGTGAGATCAAATTCAAGTATAGGTGCGGAGGTTTCCTTTCCTAATGGTTGATCTGTCCGAAAGTGGTATAGGCTTGTACCCAGAAAAGGAGGGAATTAATCTATGTGTTATCCAGGTGTTGGCTCACTGTACGAGAGGGGTCTAGCCAGAGCCCAAGATATTTGAAAGAGGGGGTTTGTTCTAAAGGAGTGTTATTGTGATCATAAAATGTAAAGGATTTTGTTGATCTAACTTTCTCTTTGGTGCCAAAAAGCATATTTTTTTTTTATTTTTGAGGAGTTGCATATAAGGTTTTTAATCTCAATCCATTAGAAGAGTTTGTGTCAGTCTGATTGAAGATCTTGTAGTGAGGTGAGAGAATGGTTTGAGTGGTAAAGGAATTTGTCAGTGTACAGGAGAAGAGAAAGGTTAGGAAGGTCCAAGGGAATTTTAATTTACATCGTGAATAGCAGAGGAGCTCCTTTGAGTACAGATGACAGATAGTTGTAGAAACAGGAAGTGACATTAGGATTAATGCCTAATGATGAGGTGGTCTAACAGAGTACTATGATTTACCAAGTTGAGTACTCTAGTTAAGTCTATAAGAATGGCTCAGTATCTTGAGTACTCTAGTTAAGTCTATAAGAATGGTTCCGTATCCCTTTGACTATAGCCTGCTTTCTGTGAGTGACCATAGGGCAGTGGAGCTGCTCTTACCTGATCAGAACCCATGTTTTTTTGGGGAGAGGAGGTGATATTTACTGATAAACTCAGAGAGCTGGTGGTATATAATTTTTGCAAAAATTTTACATAGGGTTGGTAAGATGGAAATGGAGTGAAAATGTTTTTGTTTAGGAAGAAATTTAACTGTGGCAGCTTTTTTGATATTGGCCATTGTACTGATTTGAGAGACAGAGGTTACAGATGTGTTGGAAGGGTTTCAAAATTGAATCAAGGGTGGAGGTTTATATCTGGAGGCCATCTAGCTGGATTTTGTTTATGGAGTGGGATGATGTCTTTAGACAAAATATGTTTAAAGTGGAAGAAGGGGGTGTATCCTGGAGGACAAGAGGAGGGAGGGATATGATGTGCTCTGGAATAGACTTCCCATGCATGTCAAGGCAGAGCACTTCACTGTCCCTTTTCAAGAGAAATCTTGATGAGTGGATGAGAAATAAAAAGTTCACCCCAGGGATCACTCCAGTGGCTCTACTTGATAGAGGCAGTGGAATCTAATGATGGCATGATGCCAGGGCACTTATAATGGGCTAGGCTTGTAAAGGCTCCAGGGCTGTTGGCCTAGTGCACACCTTTGAACCTATACAGTAAGGTGGTTACTGAGGATTTAGCACTATTGCTAAAGTGCTCATCTGCAGAGAGGAAGAGGGCAGTGGGCAGTATAGTACAGAATAGGTTGCAGCCAGTAACATTATTGACTTCTTTCCAGAATTTCTTGGGACTGTATTTGAATGAGTTTTGTTGATGCAGCATAGCTTGGCTTTAGTGTCTTCTAATAGATTTTTTTTAGTGAGGTTGTGTAAATTGGTGAAGTGCTTCCTGTTTGTTAGAGACAGGTTAATTTTCCACTTGTACAAACTAGGAAAGCTCACAAACAAAGGCAAAAAAAATAAGCTGAGTAACGCAAGTCACCACACCACAAATCAGGCAGTTTGAACAGTTTATTTGTAAAGCGCTTTTCATCTCAGGCAATCCCAAGACTTCTTCAGACAAAGTACTAATACACATTCTCCTTCTTATAACTTCCACAATTAAATCAAATGGGACACCATTGGTTAAAAATGTCAATTCATTAAGTATGCTAAACAGCTCTAGGTCAGGGGCCACAAGCCCGCCCCATTATGAGCAAATCACAACACAATATAATATAGTATAATATAAGCAAAAATGAGTGCTTGCATTCGCCTTAAGCATGACACAGTTTCAATCACTAAGCTAAAATGCAATGCCTGCAAAAAACTGTCATGTATTTTAAACTAACTTTCATAAACTTCGTAAACATCCACAAATAAAATATCACACCAATTGTTAAAAGCATTAAAACATTAGGTATTCCTAACAGTTCTAGATTTAAAATCACAAGTTGTCCGCTGTAAACCAGTCACAACTCAGTGTAAAAAGGGACGGATAGCATGCTTTCACCTTTAAGCATGAAACAATTAAGCATAAAAACAAAAAAATAAAATTAAAAACCTAAAAGGCAGTACCTACAAGTTCTGTTACTTGGTTTTAGACCTGCCCACAAGGGTCAAAACACGATTAACATTACAAATCAGCTTAAAGCTTGTTTTTGACTGGTGCCGTGACCAGTTTATATCTGGTGGACTTGCAGCTCTTGTCTTTGCTCTCTTTTATTGGGTCAAACATGACCTGAAGTTTAAATTCAGGGGGTTGATGTTGTTTGTCTGTGTCTGTCAGTATTGCATCACAGTTTTACTTGTAGGTACTGCCTTTTAGGATTTTTTGTAGGTACTGCCTTTTTACACTGAGTTGTGACTGGTTCACAGCAGACGGACTTGTGATTTTAAACCTAGAACTGTTAGGCATAACTAATGTTTTAATGCTTTTAACAATTGGTGTGATATTTTATTTGTGGATGTTTACGACTAAACAGGCATGCTTGCAGAACGTTTCTTTCATACTGGGTTGTGACCTACTCTTAGGGAGAAAAACATGTCTTCACATGAAAGTTAGTTTAAAATGCATGACAGTTTTTTGCAGGCATTGCATTTTAGCTTAGTGATTGAAACTGTGTCATGCTTAAGGCGAATGCAGGCAGTCATTTTTGCTTATATTATACTATATTATATTGTGTTGTGATTTGCTCATAAAGGGACGGGCTTGTGGCCCCTGACCTAGAGCTGTTTAGCATACTTAATGAATTGACATTTTTAACCAATGGTGTGCCATTTGATTTAATTGTGGAAGTTATAAGAAGGGGCATATTAGTACTTTGTCTGAAGAAGTCGAAGAGACGAAAAGCGCTTTACAAATAAACGGTTCAAACTGCCTGATTTGTGGTGTGGGGACTTGCGTTACTCAGCTTGTTTTTTTGCCTTAATTTTCCACTTCTGCCTGGAATTATCCTTTAGTTTCAGGAGTGTTTTAGTTCGTAAGTTAACCATTGCTTGGGTTTTGATTTGTATTACCTAGTGATTGGGGAGGGGGGAGAACAAGTGTCTTGTAGATGTATTAATAGATTGGTGAAGAGAACAGCTCAATGTTAAGAACAGTGGCATTGAGGATTGGGATCCAGTCATATTCTGACCATCTAGATTTAAGGTTGAAGATGTTGGTAGCAGATTTGGGCCTAAGGGAAAATAATTTGGGAACAGGTTTGGGTGAAGGCCAAAGGATAGAGAAGGTGATAGGGCTTTGGTCACTACGAGAAGGGGGAGGACTGAAATGTTGGAGATGATGGGGGATTGTTGGCAGATATGAGGTCTAATAAGGAATGATTTGATGTCCTAATGTTGGGTCTGTTGGGCTGAGTAATTAATTGTCTTTAAAAAAGATTGGTAAGGAAGTCTGACATATCCATGTGAATAGGACTTAGCAGGTTAGTGTTGAAGTCACCTAAGATATTTGAAGGCATTTTTAGTTCTGAGTTGTATATTACAGACTTTGTATTCAGTTATATCTAAAAGCAAAACACAATGAAAGTGTAATCAGTTCCCCGTTCCTAATTATAGTATCATACTCATACTGTAGCAATTTGGCAACTGATAACATGATGCTGGCAAGTGGGAAATGTTGCCCCACGTCTTAAACAGTAATTGTCTTCATTATCAGCAGGGACTAAATGCAGCTCTCTACCCTGAGAATTGGCATCAGCAGAAAAAAAGTTTATTCACACTATCTCTATCTTTGCAAATTGCTTGCAGAAAAAAAACTTAACCTTAGATCACACATATGAAAGACTTTTCTGGCTGGAGCCAGATCTTGGAGCATTCGTTTTTAGCTCGACAGTTGGCTTAGGCTTAAAGGCTTCAAAACACTCAGCTGCTGCCATAGAACTCAGTGCCTATAAACATGTTAGGGTTGGTGTTTGGAAAGAAACTTTGCACTGTAGAACTTTAATAGAACATGCTAACTACTACTCTCTGTTTCAAAAAAAAAAGATCTGAGTTGATTTTTTCATCATGTAACAGAGAGAGAGAGACTGACTGAATGAAAAGAATATACCCCTGACCTTGCTAAAGAACATGCAGCAGAAGGTACAACACTGATAACAAGGCCTGCCCAGCACCTGCAGCATCCACCGTACTACAGTTTGCCCTGGCTGAAAATACCCTTCCTCCTCAATATGCATGCAGTAATTTTATTAACCCAAACTACTCCGGTTGTGCCTTCTTATCTAACACTAAAAGCAGTTACTGTGCACTCTGTAACTAAAAACTGTTCCTGCATTTACTTCTCATCTTGACTCAAGCTCCTTTACTCTTTCTCTGTACTGTAATATCAGCCAGAGCAAGATCTATTATACCTCACTTTCTAGGGTGTTTTAATAAATTATGACTGCTCATGATGTGATCTCTGCCCAATCAGATCATGTCTCAGCCTGAAGGAACCATTGGAAAAATAAGAACCAGGAGCCATGAGGAAAAATATCAATAAATCATGCACAGAAGATCATAGAGACAGCTATATTGAGGCTTGAAAATGAAATGTACCAAGGAAATGGTGCAGTTGAGAGATATGCTGAGGAGCAGTAGGGTAGGACACGCAGTCAGTTCTGCTTATCACTGGCTTCTTAATTTGCCAGACTACAAGCCCGAGCCAATCTTATACTCAGTCTTAAGCTTGTTTTGAGACAACTCTGGCTTACCCATCCTTGCATAAAATTAGTATAAGCGATATTGAATGCGTATTTAAACTAATGTTTACACTGTTCTTTGTAGTATATAGTCTCCAGTGGGCATCTGTGCTTTTTAATAAGGAACTCTGTGTAAGAATGAATTGCTGAAGGTCCTGATAACTACCCTGCATAATTGTATTTTTCCTACTGTAACTTTCTCCAGATCCTGGCCTACTGTCTTCTATAAGAAATTTTGTTACACCACATCAAAGGCTTTCATGAAGTCATAAGAAAGAATGTAAACTACCCAGCCACTTTTCCACCCTTAGTTACCTAGGAACTGTGTGGTGTAGCCAGTATTGTTTAAATCTACCACTTGCAAATTCATGTTCACTCCATGTTATCTAACTGCAGTAGTTCATAACATCTGTACATTATTTATATTTTCATTTACTAATGAAATTAATTGTACTCCATTGTAGGCTTAATTCTCTTAAATGAATAAAAAAAATACAGTGATGTAAATATTGTTAAATTATACCTGAGCATTAAAGACTGATGCTGACTGTATGGGGTAAAACAGGAGGCTGCTGTCAAGGAAGGCTGCTAGTATGTTAAGAAGATAAACATTTCAAGGGGAATCCAAAATGTGTCCTTTACAAATGGGACACAACTCAGTAATAAGAAAAGAGGACCATATAGCAAAACTGAGGGTGGTGCCTTATGAGTTGGGACATTTAAAATGTCACGGTAAATTTGTTTTCCAATGAAATATTTTACCTCCTCCTCCTATACAGAACGTTACTATTACTTCTTTCTCAGTTTAGTTCTTTACACTGTCAAAAAAAACACTCCTTACTAACAGAATTGTTTACATAGTTATATAATTGTACTTTGCACACATACCTGAAACAGGTAAGCCTTCAGGTTTGGTCGCATGACTTATTCAACTGTCATAGTTAAATTGCATATATGCAACACCTACATAGAGAGAGAGCAAAAAAAAGAGAGATTTGCACAGAACGGATCCAAAGCAAAGAATGAGAATATTCCTGTTAAAATAAGCATCATAAATGTATGTCATGAGGAATTCTAACAAAGAGATGGCACAGACCATGGAACTTGAATGTGATGGACAAGAAATCCTGGGAAAAAAAGTAAAAGGCACATCCCCTACATCAGGAGAAAGACAGAATGACATAAAATAAGTGATATGAAGCACTCTCTTGAGTCATTTGACTGGTATGATTGAGGTCATACATCTCAACTGTCCAGATTTTCACAGATTGTCCAAATTTTTGCCTCATAGCTTTGGTCTGTTCCTCATAAAATGTTGGTTTTCTGACAAATCATTGAAGATTGAAGTCAGAAAATAATAGATATTTGAGTTTCAGACTTCATACCCGTCAGAAAATATATGCTAAGGTAAAACTTATTCTATAAACTTTCTAAGTTTGTAAGAGTAATATTTAAAATGTGGCCCTATTTGTGAGTCTTTGCCTTGCCCCCCCCCCCCCCCCCCATTTATTTATGGTTTTGTCCATATTTCTTGCTCCAAGAGTTTGACAGTAATGACGAGGTATCTAACAGCCTACAGTGTTTGAGACTTTCAGGGCAACAAACGTATTTTATACAAGTGACAGGTTCAGCCCTAGAGTAGTTGGAAAGTACTAATACTGTCCCAGTGAAGGTGATGCTGCTAACTTTCATGTTTAGCTTTTCAAGAGCTAAAGGCCAATACAACTATAAACATTCCTTATGCATTTGAAAAAAAGATCAAATTTTAGCAACAGGCTGTTAGCCACCACCAGATGGCGATAGATAACTATTAATGCAACATTTTATTTAGCACAAGCACTACCTTTAGCTGAACTTTCATTGTATTGCCTGTTCTTAATTCAGGGTAAATGTTTATAAAGATACAACATTAAGCATTATAATAATGCTTAATAAATGAGCTTCATCGGGCTGCAGGCTGATTCTGAACAGCTTATATCTTTACAATGGAAGATGAAAGCAGTCCCATTCCCAGACGTATCAGTTCAGCACACCACAAATAATCACCACGTGTGTGTTGTAACTGTCCTTGACTTCTAAGACTGCAGTTTATCTCATTTCACTCAAAGAACATCCCTTGATTTTATTATCTTGTCCCTTGTAAAAAGAATGGAAATTCTATCTTAATCTTACCAGGAAGAGCAGGGATGCATGCAGTAAAGAGATTTACTCACCATAATCACTAAACCACAATGGTTAGATTTGAGATTGAAAAGTAAGTGCAATATGAGGCTAATCAGCCATTATGAAATGCGTTCTTTGCTAAGGTAACATCTAAGATGCAGGTACTAACTACATAAACAAGTGTAAAGTCGCTCTGTAATACAATAGACAAGTTAAATATCATTTTTCTGCATGAGACCTTGAGCACTAGACAAGGCTTCCATCACAGAACATCATGGGACACAAATCATCTCTGACATCCTCCTGGTCTTAAGTTACTGACAGCCTTACATTATACATGAATTATCAGTTCTGAAATTAGTCTCACCACAGTGACTATGAAATTGTCCAAACACTGCCATCCTTACCTCTCAACTGTCCAGATTTTTTTGCCTCATATTTTTTCTCTCTTGCTCATGGAATTTGTGGTTCTTTGGCAAATCATTGACTACTGAAGCCACTAAATAATGACACACATTTGGGTTTCAGATTATATAGCCTTCAGAAAATGCATCCAAACATAAAACCTGTTATTCTAGAAACTTTCTAAATTTATAAGAGCAGTATTGGAAATCTGTCTCTCTATTTGGGCTTTGTCTCTTCATTATTTTAGTCTTTGTCCAAATTTCTTGTGCTATGAGATTGAGAGGTATACTGCCATGACTGAAGGACTTGTGAACATAGTAACTCTCCTGGCCCTTCCTCTGATACCACCAAGATTGCTATAAATAACAGAACTACCCCCCAGCGTGACTAAATCACAAAGTTTGCATTGTGCACATGCATCAGCCACTTTCTGACCTGAGCCAGTTGTGAATCTGGGTTGGCTGCAGGATCTATACACTCTTCTCGACACTGGATTTGATCTTTTACAGTTTAGGAATAGGCCCCCTTTTTGACACACTATAAAGCTATGTCCATTCCTTGATTTAGTCATTCAGGGCCATTTCCTCTATTAGTATAGCATCACAGTGTTAGATTGTATATTGCAAGAATGGGTGTCTGAATGTTGCTGGGGTAGGATCATGCACAGCCACAAATTCACGGTCTTGTTAATTCTACCAGCTTGCACTGTACTCAACACAGATTTACCATCTACTTGCCACCATGTACTTTGCTCAGGTTGATACTATGTTTTCCTCCTAGAAGTGCTGTCTAATCATTATAGGCTGTTGCCTCTGTGTCCTGTTTTGGTGGGCTTTTTTCAGATCAAGCATAGGCTTGTGTATACTAAAGACATTAAGTTGTGGACTGACTCACAGAAATGAACACACAGCATAGGTTCATATGTTCAGAGATTGGTACTGAGCAAGCAAGCAGTCCCTGAGAAAACATTAAGCCTCTAGGCAAATAAGCCTTTAACTTGCCCCTATTTCTGTAGGTAGAGTGTGTGTGTGTGTAAACATGTTTGTGCAAACATGTTTGTGCATCCTGCAATGGAGTGGCATCCCAGTCAAGATTTCCAGGCCTGGTTCTCTCTCTTACATTACCATGTTTGTCAGTATGGGCTTATGTTCCTCTGTGACCCTGAATAAGGTAAAGCTGGTATCTGAAAATGAATGAATACAAATTGGAACACATATTAATTTGTTTGCATTTTTCCATCTTTTGTTCATTGGTACGTTGTCCTGCTTATTAAATTGATCTGAAACCTTTTCTTATACTTCAAGCTTACATTTGTCCCTTTCTTCCTCCTCTTTCAAACAGACCTTCTCTAATTTATTTCATTCATGCTTATTATTTATTCAGTAAAAACTGAATCTTTCTCTTGCTGCACTACTCTTTCAGTCTTTGTGGTAGAGCCTCTGCTGCTGCTACTACTGTTTCTGTAACTCCTAGATTATCTTCTAAGCTGTACTAATGATGCCACCTTTGTCCTGTTTATACACCTGATTCACCTGTTTGACTTTCCTTACTGAACTCCTCCTCAAGCCTCTTAATTCCTAATAGCTATGTAAAATATTACATTTATAATTAGGCCTAGGGTTGCTCAGCAGCTGAACAGAAAATACACCCCTGGGATTCCACCTGTATCCCTGCTTGACAGTGGCATAGGGTGCTGACTTGTTGGAACATGGGTTAAATTCTTGGCTAGGCTTGTAAGGGCCTCAGGGACAATAGCCTAGTAAATTCCTATAATCTCATAAATGTATGTAGTATATGGAGAGTGATGAATATGCACCAAACTTGGGGAAAAATAAAATCTTGTTATGTACCCCTGTGGTGTTAAGGAGGTGCATAACAATTTTTGTACTGCATGGGGTGCCATTAAAATGGCTAAATTACATCCTGATCCATCACTGCTATAGCGTGAGACCCATCCTTAAAAACACACCCCCTATGCACTATTAACATTGAGTCTGCACTAAAGCAGACAGTGTTGACAAGTAAACAGCAGAAGCAGGGCAAGAAATGGCTTATTTCAACTCTCATGTTTGCCTGCTGTCTGCTAAAGTGCACAAAAAATTTTGAATTAAACTGCTTCCTCAGACAGGGAATGCATAAGGACATCAACCACTTCCCCATGCTTTACCAGATTTCAAAGCTGTGAGCACATTGTTTTTTTTTTTTTTTTTAATCTGACGTTTTGCTAACTAGTAGTACATGGAGCAGATGAATCTCTGCACTGCAAAGAATTATGATCGGATCAGCAATCACAACAAAATGTACAATCTCCTGTTATCTCCCTTCCAGTTAAGTTGGATCATAAAACATTGACCATTACTATTTGAATCTAAACATGAAGATACCAACATTTCAGAATTCAGGGATTTCAAACATAAAAAATCTCATTAAATTCTATGATGAAGTTTCAAGATCCACTTATTCTCGTATAGCCCCGGACATTGCCTCAGCAGAAAGCTACACAAAAGAGTTCTGTGCCTACTTAGAAAAAATGTATAGAGCTGAGAGCACTTACCTGATCTAAATATAATAGTAAGTATAAAAGCAATCACTCTGCTGGTCCACCAGTATAAATACCCATGACACCCAAGTTCCTACAATAAGAACTTGCTCTTGTAAACACCTGGTGTGCTAACAACGGATTTAAATTACATGCATACAAGTGTAACGTAGTTATATTTGGTAAACCACTCTAGCAGTATATGTCATAGAAAATACTCCACTCCAAAATGGAAATGTTGCTAGAGACCTTGGTACTTGAGGTTGATAATTCCCTCTCTTATGATTATCACGTAATAACAATGGTCAGGAAGTCCCTGTGTTTAGTGCAGCTGATCACCAGGGAGATATCTTCCAGATCAAAATAGGACATTGTCCATTATATGCAGCACTGATTAGGCCAATTTTTGAACACAATGCCCCTGGGGATGTTCCTCAATAGACATACCAAAAAACTAGAAAGACCCCAGAGGTTTCTAACTAAGGAGATCATTAGCTTCAAAACCCTAAGCTAACAGAAAAGGTTGGAAGCACTGTTCCATTATTCAGTGGCATACAGACTCCTGAGGGAAGATCTGTACATTGCCTTCTGAACTATCAGTGAACCAGTAGTCCAAGATCTTTTGCATCTCCATAAATTGAATAGTCGGACAAATACCAGAGCAAGCAATCTAAATCTTCACTAGTAGATAAATAAAACAAGGTGGAAAGATATGTTCATTACACAACACCTTCCCCGCTTCTGATATAGACTCCCACTGCAAATTAAGCAGTGTGATACATTGTCTTCTTTCAAATGGAAACTTGAATGGGTATTCACAAATTCATCCATTACTTTTAATGACCGGCCTGACCCTTCTTGAAAGAGGAGGTTCAGTCTGAGGGTGGATACTAGCGGGCAAAAATGGTTGCAAAACTCATTTGCCTTGTATTTCATATGATCCTGTGTAACTTATGTATTGCTTCCAACTCACTCATTTCTTCCACGGACAAATGACAAGCATCCCCAGAGTAGGTGATAGCCCTGTTGTTCATTTGTTCCCATCCAGGGGCCCTTATCAGACTGATTCTTTCTCCTGTAAGGTGAGAGTCAGGCAATACGGATAAGGCCAGGAACTGACCCCAGCCCCATCCAACCTAACCTCCCCACAGTAGGTGGTTTGCAGAGTTGCAATAGCTAAGTATTTCCCACACATATCTACCTCTGTAGCTTAGTACAAGCCTGCCAATCCCCCCACCAGTAGATATTACTAATGTGGCAGGCCTTACCCTACTCCCAGTCCCTAGAGTGGGCAAGGTGGCATCAGATATTTAAACTCACTTTCCCCTGCTTGTCTTGTCCAGCTTCGATGTCACCAGTCAAACACAAATCCCCTCTTCACCACTAGGCTAAATATTATCATATCTAAAATATACCACTATCAGCTAACAAAAATGTAAAACATATATGAAATTGTAATCTATATTATTTATAATAAATCAAGATAAATCATATTTATAAAATGAGGTGTATGTTTGATAATTACAGTTGTGTGTTGTCTAAGTGGGAATAATAGGATAGTTGAGTGGAGTGAAGGATGTTAGAGTTTAGGAACAGCTGGAAGGAGAAGTTGAGTGAGAACTGTAGATTACAGTGCAGCAGAATGTGATATATGAGGGGCAGTAAGACTGTTATTTGTGCACTTAGACTCTTTACACACCAGTACAGTACAGTACAATTCACAATGCTTTAATTCATTTGGGCTTATCAGGTTGTATCTACCACTCTATGCTACAGATGACCCCCACCAGCTTAAAACCATTGGTTTCATGCCTAGTGGATAGCCTGTATGCCTTCAATACACCATCCACATTATGGTGGGTCAAACCAGGTCAATGCCCTACTTTAAACAACTGTAGGCCATTTGATACAGTTTTTCCATTCTCCAGTGTTTTTGTTTCCTCAGTCCTAGCCTTTGGGCAACTGTCTAAGTCTGAAATACTGCTCAGTCTCTTGAAATTACTGCAAACCCTGATTGTTTTATTAGGCTTGGGGGTAATTATTAGGTTTGGGGGTAATGATATGAGGCTGTTGTTTTCACTTTTTTACTTTCTGCATTATCCTTCTTTTCAGCTAGTTCTTTACTATTTTGTGTACAGCCTGTCTTGGTACTGGCATTCTTTGAGGTGTGAAGTTAATCTTTTCATCTTGAATGGTTTGAATATAGTGTTGAAGCGGGTTTGTTCTGCCAAGGATCTCGGAAAACACATCCTTGCTCCTTAACAAAAACTATTTTATTTCTTGTAACAAAAACTATTTTATTTCTTGTTTCTGTAGCTTAGATGGTATATGATCTACCTGAACTACATATGTAGAGGTATTTTTTTTTAAGTTGAATTACTAGCCTCTCCTGATTAACTACACAGGTTTGTACTTCCTTCAGAATGTTGAGGTAAACGCTTTAACCATTATACCAGTCCCCAACACTAAAAATATCAGTAGTCTTGATTCAAACCCTGCTTTACCTCTGTTCTTTCTTCAAACTCACTGCATTTACACCTTGATTGTCTAACACTGAATTCTTTTCTGCATCCTTCATTGTGTAGCTTGGACTCTTTTCCATGCATTTCCACATAATGGGCATCACTTCTTTCACCCTTTCTTGTAAGATGCTTTGGTATATGAGTGTCACAGGAGACTATTTTCAGCCAAGGTATATGCCAAAATCCAACAGTACACAATCATTTGTAATCCTAAATATTTGCTGGTGGGTCCAGAGACTTGATAGTAGGAGGTCTGGTGGGTCCAGAGACTTGGTGGTAGGGGGTCTCTAATTACACATAAGAAAGCAGTGTAACTGTTTTTCTCACTAAATATTTTTTCTGTATCAAAAGCAGCATTGAACAGTACCAAACTACAGATTACAATGATGGTTGGGATTCACAGAGGTATACAGTACTCCTCCATGATATCAAGTCCTAGGGCGCTTGCTGCAAAAATGCCCAAAAGCTAATTATGGACATAACAGCAAAGGATAGCACCAGTATACCCAGCACAAAACCAAATAAAAAAGCAGATGGGCAGCTTTAATAGGTATTGCAGCACTACGGCTGGGTACTGTAGGAGCAGTGTTGCCATAATATGCCTGGACAACATGTGTTGCATCGTAAATGAACCATCCCATTGTACCCAAGTCAGTGTACATAACAGAGTGCTATGCCATGACCACCAGCACTAGACTACAGCACAGAACCATGAATAGGGTAACACAGCACACCCCAGTGGTGTACAGAAACAATGAGGGTATGCACACCGAAGTGTCCAACAGCTTTATCATATAAATTGGCAGAAAAAGAGGATGATAATAAAGTAAGACACTGGAGTGTAGGAAACGGAGGAAAAAACACAAGGGTGAGCAATAAAGAACAGAGGTGTGGGGAAGGAGTTTTGTGGTATAAATTCCACTCTCATAATGAAAAGAGAGGGGTAAAAGGGAAAGATGAAGGATGGCCTTACTTGAGTTAGAGGAAGAAAATCAGGTAGAGGGTGCAGACAGTGAAACATCATACATATACAGACCAACAGTGGTGTGAACATAGAAAAGATAAGGTGCTTAGCAGGTAGAGATCAGCAGACAGAGGGTAGCCATCTGGTGATGGGGAGAGCTGGACAATAAACTAGGGATGTGCAGTAACAAAGAAGGGAAGGGTAACACCAGGATTAGGATAGTGTGGGCTGAAACAAAGGGCCACAGTGACCCAGCAGCAGCTGCAGCTGTTGGCAGACTGAGATGAGCATGGCTGTGCCACTCCCACTGCCACAACTAGACCTGCTTATAATAGACAAAATTGGAATAACAGGCATAGTAGTCATACTTAAAAATGCTACACAACATATATGTACCATGCTGCCTGGATAGGCATGTCTGCCTTCTGCAATAGCCAGCAATATTCAATGTACCCTCATCTGCAGCTGTAAAACAAAATAATTATTATTTACCATAGGCTGTCAACACATAATGCAGTGGACTATAACTGCCAGAAAAATGCATACAATACACCTGTGGATACATGTTTTGAACCTTTGCGTCCCACTGAGAAGTAGGACAGGGTGATGACTTCTCAGGTTATTATAAAGATACCTGTACTGTTCTCATGTATGGCTGGTCTCCATGGCATCACATAAAACTTGTGCTGGACTAGGCATCAGTCTTTTTAAGAGAGCCATCATACCACACAGGAGGTGCTCCTTATAGTTCGTCTGCAGAAAGCACAGGAAAATCTAATCTTCTGGGTACACTCTGCAGGAGCCATCCAGTTTTCACTTATGGAAGCAGCCATGGCCAAACAGTAGGTGTACTCAAAGAGCAATGTAATAGGTATGGATAGCATGGTGTGCAGACAAAGCAATTTACAGACAATGGTGTTATCTGTCTTCTAGCATTCTTGCAGTGATAAATAATGTGATATAAATCATCATTGTCATCTTGCACAAGACCACCATGAAACATAGGAATAGAGCATATTTGACTAACTGTGCAAATGCTGTGTACATGAAATATTACAGAGAGAATGAAAAAGACCTTGGCTGGTACTATACCCGTTGCACCTCTTCATTGCCTGTGTTGCTTGTTAGGAGGAAGGAGGGCTAGTGTGTAAGTTGTGTAACTGCCAATTATGAAAGTGTGGGCCACATATGGGTAACTGCCACTTATGAAAGAGTGGGCCACATATGGGTAATACCATACACTCAAGGATGATAGCATAGCATGATATCATGTAAAAGCATGTAGATACATAGGCATCCAGATATCAACATGTCACATATAGGGCCATTACACATCCATAAAGCAGAGTTATGCATGTTTGTGAGGTAGAGCAC
Source organism: Protopterus annectens (assembly GCF_019279795.1). Taxonomy (NCBI): domain Eukaryota; kingdom Metazoa; phylum Chordata; order Ceratodontiformes; family Protopteridae; genus Protopterus; species Protopterus annectens. The sequence continues at coordinate 935,506,290 of NC_056743.1, forward strand.
AGTGACCATAGGATACTGTATACAACACCATGGCATATATTGGATGGGGAGTTGACACTAGGACAAAGACTAGCATCTACAGGCAATACCCTTATCAGGTACATACAGTTGGAGGAGGCCATTGACAGTAACACGTGCATTATAGCTGATCTGATACACCCACTAAATGACAGGTTTTGCCTGCAGGTGTACAAGTACTGGTATAGTCACCTAAGAGAGACAACACTTGGAGTAGTTCATAAGCCAGAAGAATGGTGTACTACTGCAGACTGTCCACAAGTATGTCATGAACAGTGCAGTGGTATTGACTATCATGTCAGGGACAAAATTTGGCAGCCATTGTTTGGGATGTGAATGCTATGGAAGGACTTAATAGTCCCCTACAACAGATGGAAAAGAGGGTTAAGCTATGCTTTCGCATGCAAGCAGAAAGCTTGGGACATTGCAGTGGACAAGATGACCACAGGGGTGAACCACCAACACTGAAGTGGTTGATGAGATTGAGGAGTTTTTCATTTCACTTGCCAGCAAGTGGGAAAGGCCCCTCACACCAGATGATGGCTTGCATGTGCATCCAGGCTAGGTACCTCCTACCTGATTAATAATGACTGTGCTGTCCTCACCCCTTCTCCAGTATGGGTTTGTTTATGTCTGATGCACAGCATGGACAGAACATGCACTGCCCTTGCACAGCTGTAGCATTAAGGAATGTATCAGTTTTTTTCTTCGTTGTGTATGTCATGACCCTTGGCTGTGGACAAGATGCTGCCACTTTGTCAATAGTGTAGTGTATTGCACCTGACACTACCTTGCCTGCTACTCTGCCCACCATTGGATTCCTCTTTATCTCTTCCCTGCCCTGCTAAGTCAGATTTGGACTGCCCTTCAATGGTGTTGGCCTGCTGTACCTCTTTACTCATGATCTTGTGTAATTTGGTCCGCAGTACAAGTATTTTGCTGCATATCTCTAGACTGTGTTGTTGTGTGATGTCTTTGTATGGGTCAGGTTGTATGACATTTCAGCCATCATCTGTTGGTTATGAATGGGGATGATTCTTCATTCAAGGACACATTCATCATTGTCTGCAATACAAAAAACAAAACATTGTATTGGTATGCAACCAGCATGCATATTAACCATATGTATAGGCCAGTCTGTCTACTATATGCATACCTTTCAACTGTCCACATGTTTGCCTCATATTTTTGGTCTGTTCCTCATACATTTTTTTATTTTCTGGCAAATAACTGAGGATTGAAGTCACTAAACAGTGACATACATTTGAGTTTCAGGTTTCATATACTTAACACATGCTAATACAAAACCCCCTGGTATTCTAGCAACTTTCTAAGGTTATAAGAGCAAGATTTAAAATCCGTCCCTGTATTTGGCCTTTGTACCCCCATTATTTTAGACTTTGTCCATATTTCTTGCACTAAGAGGTTGAGAGGTATGACTATATGTATATACCTACTAAAAAGGAAGCCTTGTGGGAAATCCCCTCACAGGAACCATTGGTGTAAGTCAGATATGTGCCATATGTTTGAATCATGTGAAAATCTGGCTGGTGTATGAACTCATTATAGATAATGTCATAGGTGCTGCAGACCACCTGGCAGTTCAGGGAGAGGGTATCTCTGTCCCACTGGACCATGTGGGACCTTAGTAACATGGGTGCAATCTGCGTTTCTCAGAATCTTTAGGTATGGGAAAGGTTAGATCTGAGATCCATCTGTAGTTATCAGGTTTTTGCTTTAGTTTATTTTTGAAATTAAGAGATACTGAAAAAACAGAAGTGTTTGCACACATGTGCGTTCGTGTGTGCTTGTATATGTGTAAGAGGATTTGTATTTGCAGAATATTATATTTTAAGCAGAATAAAATACAGCTGAAGTTCAAGATCTTGGTAAATTTTTAAGTTATAGCTAACTCCAACACCCCTGAATTTTTGCAACTTGCTGTAAGGGCTAAGGATGATTAGCCCTAGTTTTGTAAATTTGTTCTCCGTGTTTAATTGAATAAAAGTATAACTCCTGGTCTGAGTTCTTTGCTATCTCCATCCCTGTAATAGCCTGAAAATAATGCAGAGATCAGATCTGAACAGCATTCTTGCATTTTTAAGTTCTTTTCTTTCAGGAAGCCATTTTCATTCGTGTACCTTTTTGTTCCCACGTTAGACTTTGATCTTCTATCATAATTGCATTTAATTGTTTCAGAATGAAAAAATAAATCAGGTAATTGTTGGAATCCATTTTAGAATTCTCTGAGTAATGTGATCCTTTTCCTTGAAATGGCATTTACTACAGCCCATATTTATTTTTAGCATTCAGTCTGTATTCAGGTATGCCTAGTTTCATTTCACATATTCTTGCTCTGTATATTTTGCAAGGAACTTGATGTATAACCACTTTGAGTGCTGTGTGTATTTTAAGTTTCAGCTTTTCTTAGCTGTTAACCAGTATGAAGTACTTTTGCTTCTTGTACAGTTTCACTTTGTGTCACTGTTTCATTTATTCACTGGGAGTGAGACTGCGTCACGCTATCAGTCATTACTGACATCCTTTCGGCTCCTCTGTCTGTATACATTCATGTATCTGTTTAGGGAATGCATGTGGGTGTGTCTCTCCTTCTGTGTTTGTAAAACACAGAGAACAAGTGATTTAGTGAAAGCAGCGAAAGAAGAGGCTGTTGAGGAATACAAATAACTATGACAATCTTGTAAAATGATGCAGAACTCGCCTAGATAGCATAGATTATTGCTCATAGATGTGAGCCCTGAAGTCTAAAAGCATTCACTACAGCTAGAAAATGTTCCCAGAGTTAAAACAATGATACATATATTTTTGTCTTTTTCATTTTACAGAGAACAAATGACATTTAAAATACCCTTCTTTTCATTGGTCTCTTGTTACTGTTTGTGGTGGTCAGCACAGATACTAAGTGACTTTTAAAAACACTTTCTGTAATGATTATACTCTCAGAATGTTGTGCAGTAAAAGTTGCATTATAAATTTATGCAACATCCATTTAAACTATAGTTATGCTATTCATACAGATAATGTAATCTCTACAAAAGAACTATTTATTTATTATTATTAATTTCAGTTTATTTGTTGCCACAGGTTACGCCAGCACTCCATGAGGTTGATGTTTCTTTGAAAACCTCTGCTAAGTGTGACATCATGAAGCACACGTATGTGGTCGTACGCATGCACAGAAAAACACACACACATTCACTTTGTTGGAGTTTGGCTTAATGGTTAATGTGTTTCCCTTACAGACATACCTCTCAACCTCTTAGTCCAAGAAATCTGGACAAAGTCTAAAATAATGGGGGGACAAAGGTCTAAAAATAGGGACAGATTTTAAATATTGCTCTACTAAACCTACAGTGTTGCTAAAATAACAGGGTTTGTGTTAGTATGCATTTTCTAGGCTTACGTAGGCCCTTGGGCCGATAGCCTAGTACCTACCTATGAACCTATGTATGTCATTATTTAGTGACTTCAACCATTGGTGATTCACCAGAAAACCATATTTTTTGAGGAACAGATCAAAAATATAGGCAAAAGTCTGGACATTCTGGGAAAAACTGGATGGTTGAGAGGTATGCTTACAGATGAAAGGTATAAGGTTTGATTCTCAGGTGAGATAAATTGGCTATGCTTAAAGTTGCCCACAAGGACAGTTAGCCTAGCACTGAACCTATGAACACACAGGCTTTATTCAGAAGTCACTTTATAATGAAATATGTTGTCTAAACAGCACATATAATAGGCAGTAATGAGTTGTTTCTATGTATATTTATGGACAGTGATTACTTGTGCCACGAGTCATATTTTTACTACTCATGGAGACCATAAAGTTAGTTAAGTAAACAGATGTTGAATCAGTGTCCTCTGTCATGTTTATTATACATGTAAAAACATAACTAGAAAGTTTCTAATGTAATAGAGACTTTCAAGTACCAAATTCTGTTTGCACAAGCATGAATTTGAATTTCAGCCATTATAGTTTGCCACTTATAAGTCAAGTCTCTTCTGAAGAAGGTGTGATCAGTTTCTGATGGTATGCTTCTAGGCTGAGTAGTGGTGTGGTCCTTTTCCCATTATAGATAGAGGAAACATTAAATTAGTTTACCTTATTATTGTGCTGGTACAACATCTAATGCTAGTCATTATATAATTAATAATATTAGCCTGCATCTGATACTAATGTTTTCAGTAAAGCTATCTATACAAAACTTCTATGCCAACAAATGATAAGGAGTGCATTGAATATACTACACTGTGTAAATAGTTTACTAGTGGTTACGTCACTAGGGGTACAAATTGCCTAGCGTTTCTACTCCAAGGCTTGAGATGTCACTGTAAATGCAGATCACAAGGTGGCAAAACCATGGTTCATTTGTTTTGGTATGTACAGAATATCTATCTAGTCCATTGTAAATTTACATTTTCCACATAAACTGCATTTCTGGAAAATATTACTGTCCTGAAAAACTTACTGTTTTTACTATCTTTTTATTCTTCTGAGTTTATTGTGCTTGTGAAGCAAAATTAATAGAAATTGTACTGGCTGAGATACACACACACATGCACATATTAGTCAATATGTAGATACAGATAGAATACAGTAATCTAGTTATTTTTGCAATTTAAAGGTACAACAAGATACTAGTTACAGTTTAGTTTGGAATGTCTGGGGCTCGTGCTGCCTTACCATCATTACATAATTTTGAATACTCATGACTGGTGCCATGGTGCTTCTCAGCTTTTATGTGTCAATGTGTGGTTTGCCAGTATCACAGTACTGGCACATGTCATGATTCAGCAATCTCATTGTGCTGACTCATACTTACTAGGTTTTGCTAGGATCTGGAGTTGAAAATATATAAAGAGGGATGTGTACAGTAATTACCCTCCACACACACACACACACACACACACACAAACACACAAACACACAAAAGTAATGTCCTCTATTATAAACTGTTAATGAATTAAGTTTGATTTGCAAGTCAGAGAAAGTTTTTCATCATCTCAGTCTTTCAGTGGACTGTCTCTGTCAGCTGCACACAATACCTCTGAATGTCATTTTGCCTAATAGTTTTCTTGCACATGCATCACAAATCCATCAGTAACTGCATTTGCCAGCTCTAGGGAACTTTTTCAAATTTTGATCTTTTTCAGTGGGATAGAAGAATGTTTCTGGACCCTTGTATTGTAGCAGAATGATATGATCCTGTCACTTTAAGAGTTGGCACTGGGTAGGACAGTACTTAGAAATAATGTCATTTATCTTAGATAGTTTTGTTTTATAATGTACTATGAGCAAGTAGCAGTACCTCATAGACATAGCTATGCGGAAAAAAATCTCCTTCATACCTTAAAACCAGTCCTTATGACTTTATTACACTGAAGATGGTTGATTCACTGAATGAAACCTTGGCTGAAATATAACAGAAAGAAGCATTCTGCCAAAAAAAAAAAACAAAACAAAAAAAAAAAACAAAGACTCATAAAAGATACAATTAGTAGATATATTTTTTGTCAAAAACAGTTGTGCATAGGGAAGGACACTTGCCCTCAACAACTGATGTTATTTATGATCTCAGCAGTGCAGCTATAATCTCCATACTAAATCTCAGCTGTAAATGTCATCAACTAGAGCTTGTACCTGAATCAAGATATATCATAACACTCTTATCCCACTCATACACAAAGGTCATTTTTTTAATTTTGTCGTCTGGTGAAACTTTTCAGAACAACATCAAAGTAATTAATGCAGTGAAGAGCTTCAGTGATAGATGTCTGATCGTGGACTATCGAGTCCTGCTTATACTTCTCAACCTCTTAGCACAAGAAATCTGGACAAAGCCAAAAATAACCGAGGGAACAAAGAACCAAAATAGGGACAACTTTTAAATGTTGCTCTTATAAACTTAGAAAGTGGCTAGAATATAATATTTTGTGTAACCATGCAATCTGATATTGTCATTCTTCACATAATCCTTGACTGTGGGCTTGGTTCCGAGCCTCGGGACAGACTCAACCATTTACTTCAGCTCAGGCCTTCCAAACTCTCGAGCTAGGCTCTACCCATAATGCTCCTCTCTAAATTACCTCTGATCTAATTTGTCGCTTCGTGTGTCAGATGATCCAACCTCTCTCGAACTTTGGCAGTTATTTACAGTAAGTTTTTTTGTCTGATTTCTCTAATTTCCTCGTATGTATATATATATATATATGTATATATGTGTATATATATATATATATATATATTTATTTATGTATTTCTCTTCCTAAATACTTTCTACCTGCTTCTTTCATATCTTCTGTGCATGTGAGTGATCTTTTTCTCGTTTTCCTCTGCCTTTAGGTAGATTTCTCTTACGTAACATTGCTGGTATTTTTTCTTTACCTGTTTAGGTATTTTCTGGCTACCATAGTTGGTACCTTATCTCTTTTCTCTTTCTATTCAAAAAAAAATCTTTCCAGTCCCCTCTGGCTAGTGTGTGTGTGATTTGTATCAGTGCTAAGCCTACCTTTCTGTCATGGCTGATAAACCTGATAAATCTTCAATGGGCACTTCTGGCTTTAAGAGATGCCAGAAGTGTGACAGGAAGATGCCCAATTCGGATGGGCATATCTGGTATGTGTATTGTCTAGGCATTGTCCACTTGCAAGAAAATTGCACAATCTGTCATGGTTTCTCCCCCAGGACTTTAACTGAGTGGAGAAACAGGCTCATTTTGAAGGGTTTGTTGAAAGGGGACTTCAAAGAGGCCATATCTGGTCCAACGACCAAAGCCAGCTTGTCATCTTCCTCTTCTAAACCTAAGAATCACTCCCATTCAGTTCCAAGCAGTTCCTTGGAACCACCTGAAAAGCTATCCAAACAGCCTACAGTGTCGACAGTTTCCTTGGCACCAATAGGCAAGATGGACTCGGCACCTACCACTGCTTCAGATAAGACAACTACAGCCTCAGTACCAGAAGTGTTGTCAGTACCGAAGCAGACTACATTGATATCAATACCAAGGGCAAAGTATTCTCCTTTGGTCTAGACTCTAGTCATTTGCAGACCGAACATCTAGCCCATTTGTGGAACTGAGACAGCTAAAGTCTCCTTCGGCGCCATCTAGATCCACTAAGACCCTCTTGGAATCGGACATCATGAGGCTGGTGGATCAGCTCTTGATGATGTGGGGATTACCTCTATCTTTGGTTCCCAGCCAACTCGGCACTGGGACCTGTTTTTCTTTGACACTGACTCATCTTCCTCCTCCAACTCCAATTGAGTCTATGGCACCCCTGGCACTGACCTACCCAGCTCCATCTGTTTTGGTTCCGGTAAGAGCCTCTTCTCCATGACTGAGAACTGCCTTGAGCTCCTCCATTTTTTTGGAACCGGAGGTCGCCTGTGGTCAAGAATTCATCACTGGTTCCGGGGACAGGATTTTTTTGGAACCTTCCATGCCCCTCAGTGCTTCAGCTTTCATTGGCTCAACCCAGGCTTCTGCTTCAGGGGCCACCTCCTCAGTGCAGGGTTGGACTATGGTTCCAAAGGAATCTATTTTGGTTCCGGGCTCCCATCCCTCTATGGGGGACCGGCCTTCCGGATCATGGAGAAGGCCTCATCCATTGTGGACTCCCAGTCCTTGCCATCCTTGTCAGTTCAAACTTCTGCATCCCCTCAACTAGAGCTACCATCAGCCTCATCCCTGGGACAGAGGGCACAAAAGCCCCAGGAGTGACCCACCTTGGTGGTTTCCTCTTCGGACACTTTCCTGGAACAACCCCCTTCCCCCTCCGAAGAAGTACCTATGAAAAAAAAGTGCAAGAGGAAGCACTTAGACTCCCTGGAGGAGTCCTTGACTGAGGATACTGACTTTGATGAAGGGGAAAGTTCCCCCAGATCACCTCCTGATGATGTTTCCTTTGGGAACATCTTGGAAATCCTGAAACAGGAGGGTGGCTGGTCTTCCTTCTAGCCTTCCTTGGAGGAGTCGGTATACCTGGAGGCTTTTCTTGCCAAACCTTCTACCTCTTGGATCTCTCCACTCACTGATATTTTTATTTTATTGATCACGCAGCTGGCCTGGAAGATTCCTGACTCTATCGAGCTAATCCCCAAGAGGCATGACTGGATCTTTTCTACCCCAAAGGAAGAGCAGCATTGGGCTAAGGATATCCTACAGACACTATGGTGACAATGACAGCCACAAAGAAGGAACTTGCAGAGGAAGGTTCTACTATCCATCCTCCTAACAAGGCGTCTAGAACTACGGATAGGTTTGGGAAGTGTGTTTATTCTTCATCGACCTTCGCTCTCAGGTCTTTGAACTACATGGTGCCAGGTTGCAGAGTGATCTGATAAAAGAGCTGTCAGATAGTGTTACAGGAGCAGTAGGCGAAGGTATACAAGACAGAGTCACCACTCAGCTCACCGCCCTCAGAGCAATTTCTAACTTGTCCATGAGGCTAATTGCCCGTGCAGCTAAAGGGATGACAAGAACAACGGGTTTAGGCATAGCTATTAGGAGACATGCCTCGATATGCTTGTGTGACTTTGTGGAGCCATTTAAATCTTCGTTCATCAATGCTCTGTTTGACTGAACATCCCTTTTTAGACCCAAGGTAAAAAACACAATGGCCAGATGTGAGAAAGATGGGAAGACTCTTTCTGCTGTGGGAGTACGCTTCTACACTCCTCAATGGACCTACTCCAGGAACCAGGGAAGTGGGAAAGCTATGGATCAAAAAGTCCCAAGGGCCTTTCCAGGATTCACGTGGCAAGGACTTTTCCCGGGGCAGCGGGGGAAGTAACAACGGAAGACCCCGTCCTAGAGGCAGAGGTGGCCTGCAGAACCAGGGGTCCAGAGATTCTTTCTCTGGTAACGCCTACCAGCACTCCTGAATTGCCTTACTCTGGAGGCAGTCGGGGGATGATTCTCCCTGCACCAATCTGCCTGGCTACAGATAACATTTGACAAATGGGTGCAGGGAATCATTTCCAAAGGTTACATCATTTCCTGATCCTCAAATCTAAAAACACAAAAAAGACTCCCAAATATTCCACCCAGTCACAGGGAAGCAGCAGTCAGAGAAATTCAAAAACTGCTCGAAAAAAGAGTCATCCAAGAAGTCCCACCAGACCAAACAGGATCTGGGTTTTACTCAAGATTGCTTTTAGTACCCAAAAAGACAAGGGACTGGAGACCTATTTTGGATCTCAGCCAGTTTAACAAGGCAGTTCAGCAAACCAAATTCCAGATGGTCTTGGTACAGTCAATACTTCCTTTCTTGCAAAAAGATGATTAATGTGCTCTATAGATCTTTAGGATCCATATTACCATATAAAATGGACAAACACTCCAGGAGATTCCTGCGCTTCTGTCTGGAAGCCAGTCATTTCCAGTTCAGAGCACTGCCTTTTGGCCTCACCACAGCCCCCAGGGTTTTTTACCAAATGCATGGCAGTGGTAGCAGGTCATCTCAGACTGCAGAGATTTTTAGTTTACCTCATCTCAACAACTGGCTCCTTACTGCTACCACCAAGCATCAACTAGAACAGGCAAGAGATTACACCCTGTATCTTTGAGCTTCATTGGGCATTTCAGTAAATTACAAAAAGTCAAATCTACAACCTACTCAACAACTGGAATTTATCAGAGCCCTAATAAAACCTGTTATGGGAATCACTTTACTCCCAGTGGACAGGTTCTAAAAGATCAGATCACAAGTAAACCATTTAGTTCAGAACAAAAGTGTTCCAGCCAGACTTATCTTACAGGTGCTGGGCTCAATGGCAGCCTCTGTAACTCTAGTTCCCTTGGCCAGATATCACATGTGGATTCTACAATGGCTTCTAGCCTCACAATGGTTATTAATGAATCAGCCGATGTCATACTGCATCTTGATCAGTCGCTGATCCACTCCGGCGAAGTTCTTTTGGGCCATCTTTCATCCTTCCATGGCCCCAAGCCATAGTGACCACAGATGCTGCCTAGATGGGGTGGATGGGGACATTATCTAGGAAGGACTGTGCAAGGCACTTGGTCCCAGCAGGAGGCCAATTTGTGCATCAGTGTTCTAGAGATTAGGGTGGTGCTCTTAGCAATGCAAGCATTTCAAGATGCCCTTCCCTTGGGAATAGTGGCAATTCAGACAGACAACATGTCAGTGGTCTGGTACATGAACAAACAAGGGGGAACCAAATTTTACGCACTTTGTTGAGAAGCCCTCAGAGTCTGGCAATGGGCATTTTTTTCCAACCTCTTTCTCATGATAATGCACATTCCAGGGAGCTCCATCGTGATAGCAGTCAAACTGAGCAAAATGATTCCAATACCTCACAAGTGGTCTCTCAATCCTGTGGTGACGGAGAAGATATTCCATCACTGGGATCAACCTTGCTGCAATCTGTTCACATCCCCATTGAACAAGTGCAGTACTTACTTTGCCCTAATCCCCCCACTGAGGGAGTCACCAAGAGATGCTCTTCTCCACAATTGGCCCCCTGGTCTCCCATACGCCTTTCCCCCAACTCCTCTGACATCACAGTTTCTAAGAAAAGCCAAGAGGTTGGAGAACATAATAATTCTCATTGCTCCTTTCTGGCCTCAACAGGTTTGGTTTACCTTCATATGGCCTCATCTACTTTGGAAACCTTGTATTCCGGACCCAGCTCCAGCTCTATTATTTCATCCAGAAGGCATGGTTCATCCAAATCTCCAACATCCCAAGCTCACTGCATGTCTTCTGCAATTCCCATGATTGCCAGGCATTCTTCCCTTTCCTCAGCTGTCCATCAAATCGTTTTGGCCCATCACAAACCTTCTACTAGAAAACTGTATCACAGTAAATGGGAAAAATTTTCTTTGTGGGCTCTTAACAATGATCTGGACCCTTATACAACTCCTGTGCAAAAGTATTGGATTTTATGTCTGTTCTTTATCAAACTGGCTCTTCAGCCTCTACCATTCAGGTCCATTTAGCTGCAATATCTAATTTCCATATTGGTTTTGAGGGCTCTTCACTTATGTTACATAGGTTCATAGGTAGGTATGAGGCTATCTGCCCAAGAGCATTTTTAAGCCTAGCCAGAGTGTGTCGGCTTTCGCCGCCCCATTGATTAATTAACTGAGCTTCTGTCAAGCAGAGCCAGTGAAGTGATCCCAGTGGTGTATTTTCTGTTACCCATCCACTCATCAAGGCTTCTCCTGAAGAGTGTTAGTGAGGGGCTCTGCCTAATGTAGTTAGGAATTTTGTTCCAAAGCATGTGGAGTCTCTGTGACAGGAATCTATCCCTCCAGCATATTCTATTTATTGTTTTGGTGAGGTTTAGCTCACTAGAACAAGTGGCTCGCAGTGACTTGAATTTCTTTAGGTGGAGCATGTCCATCAGTTCTGAGTTGGATGTGGTTTTGTAAGTCAGGGAGAGATCACCTCTGAGTAAGTGATATGCCACTGAGTACAGCTGGAGTTTTTTCAGTCGGGCTGCATAGGACATATGTTTGAGGCCAGTAATCCTCTTGGTGAGGTGCTTTTATGGTCTTTCCAGCTGTTGGAAGTGTCTTGTGAGGTACATCCCAAATGGGATAGATAAACTCTATAAAGCCTTTTTGAAGGGAATTCTAATGTTAAGGCCTCCATTTAAAGAGCCCACTGCCCCATGGGATTTACCCTCAGTTCTACAATCTCTTACTCTTTCCCCTTTTGAACCACCAGCTACTTGTGACTTAAAATTTCTGACTTGGAAAACTTTGTTTCTATTAGCTACTACTTCTGCAAGAAGAGTATCGGAAATTCAAGCCTTGTCCTGCGAACCCCCTTACATAATATTTCACAAGGACAGAGTTTCCCTCAGGACTAATCCTTCCTTCTTGCCAAAGGTAGTTTCAGAATCTAATATCAGTCAAACCTTGCACCTACCAGTCTTTCCCCCTAATTTCTCTAATAAGGGAGAGTACTGTCTACTACTTATTAGGCATTCACAGGCAATTACATTTTTATCTTCACAGAACAAAGGATTTTAGAAAATCTGACCAACTATTTGTTGCCTTTTCTTCACTTTCCGTAGGCAACCCAGTTTCCAAGGTTACCTTAGCTAAATGGCACAGAGATTGTATCACCTTTATCTATCATTCAAGGGAACTTAGGTTCATAGGTAGGTACTAGGCTATCTGCCCGAGGGCATTTATAAGCCTAGCCAGAGTGTGTCAGCTTTCGCCGCCCCATTGATTAATTAACTGATCCTCTGTCAAGAAGGGCCAATGAAGTGATCCCAGGGTGCATTTTCTGTTACCCATACACTCGTCAAGGTTTCTCTTGAAGAGTGTTAGTGAGGGGCTCTGCCTAATGTAGTTAGGAATTTTGTTCCAAAGCATGGGGAGTCTCTGTGACAGGAATCTATCCCTCCAGCATGTTCTATTTATTGTTGTGGTGCGGTTTAGCTCACTAGATTGAGTGGCTCGCAGTGACTTGGATTTCTTTAGGTGGAGCATGTCCATCAATTCTGAGTTGGACATGGCTTTGTAAGTCAGGCAGAGATCACCTCTGAGTAAACAATATGCCACTGAGTACAGCTGTAGTTTTTCCAATCGGGCTGCATAGGACATATTTTGAGGCCAGTAATCCTCTTGGTGAGGTGCTTTTGTGGTCTTTCCAGCTGTTGGAAGTGTCTTGTGAGGTACATCCCAAATGGGGCATTGTACTCTATGATGGGTCTGATGAGTGACAAGTAGAGGGGCACTATAACCTCTTTATTTCTAGATGTGAACCTTTTAGCAATTAGATGGGCTACATAGAAGGATTTCCTAATTACTTTGGCAATATGATTGTCAAAGGAAAGATTATTATCTACCTGGGTCCCCAGATCTCTTATTACCTCTTCTGTATTAAGGGGGCTGCCACCTATGTGGTAATTCATGGGTGTTTTGTTTTCCCAAATGGGATGACTATGCATTTTTTGGCATTTAGCTTGAGACCATGACTTTGACACCAGGTGTCCGTCTCAGTAAGGCCCTTTTGGAGAATGTACCTGTCAGCCGGAGAGTCAATTATGGCTCCTAGTCTGCAGTCATCAGCGAACTTGGTTAGCCATAGTCCTCCTGTGTTTCCCTGTACTTCTGAGAATGGGTCCCAGGACCGAGCCTTGTGGGACACCACTTGTGACTGGTTTAGAGTTGGACCTGGAGCCCGCTATTCTTACCGTGTGAGTTCTGTCTGTAAGCCAGTTGGCAACCCATCTCGTGACGTAGGGGTTTATGTTCAGGCTGGTGAGTTTTTCTATAATTCCCGAGTGGGGAATGGTGTCAAAAGCCTTGGCGAGGTTAAGGTAGGCTGTGTGAACCACCTTCCCATCTATGGCCTTGGTGACTGTCTCGAAGAAGTCAACCAGGTTTAATAGGCATGATCTGCCCTTAACAAAGCTGAACTGGGTCATGCTGTGTGCCATTCTGTAGGCATGTAGCCTGTGGAGATGCTGAGGTTGAACAGTGTGTTTAGGTGAGGGGGGGGTTAGTTCGTTCTGTAGTTCATGCAAGACACCATCTGACCCCATTGACGCTGTGCTTTTGCTTTTGAAAGGGCTGTTTTCATCTGTGCGTCTGTGATTTCCGGGACACTACACTTTTCCGGTATTGTTCTGGACCCTTTTGTGGGTGAGAGGGGGGTGATGTTTGCACTGAATCTATCTGCCAGGATGTTGGCAATATCAGTAGGTTCAGTATATTTTGTGCTATTTTGCACTAGCTCAGAGCATATCTGTGAGTTGCCACTTAGATTCTTGACATAGCTAAAGAAGGCTTTGTGGTTATCTTTCAAATCCTTGGCTATTTTTCTTTTGAAGTTAGCCTTGGATGATTTTATGAGGGACCTTAGTTTCTTACTGATACTGATCAGGGATGTCTTTCCTTCTTGGGATTTGCTTTTTTTTGAACTAGTTTCTTCCTTCTATTGTATAGCCTGTTTATGGCAGGGGTCCACCAGACTGGTTTCCTTCTCTTAGGGGAGTGAATCTTGATTTTGCTAGGGATGGCACAATCCATGCATCCTTGTAGGTGCTCATAGAGTGCATTTGTAAAGGTTTCTGCATCTTGGACACTGTTATCCTTTAGCGTGGGGGCTGTGAAACTTACCACCCCTGTCTTAAGTAAGGTGAAGTTTGCTATAGAAATGTTTTTCACTGTGGTTTCCTTGGTTGGGGGTGGTGGTGTGGTGTGGACATCCAGGGTGATTAGTTTATAATTTGATCTAACCAGTGATGGGTTGACCTCCGGTACAGAACACCTGTTGCACATGTTGGTGATGACCAGGTCCAATATGTTTTTACCTCTGGTAGGGGAGTTTAACAGCTGATCCAGGGCATTTGAGTTGATAAATTCCAGGAAGCGCTGAACCTGTGAGTTTGTACTTGAGTAGTTCTCCCAGTTAACGGTAGGGTAATTGAATTCGCCCAATATCAGGGTGTTCGGTAGGACCTTCATGTTTTCCAGTGTCTCCATAAAGGTGGAGCGGTGGTCCTGGGTCATGGAGAGTGATCTGTTGCAGGCCACAATTTGCATTGCAGATTTGCCTGATGTTAGTTGCACATGGATGATCTCAGAGGTATCATGCCACGCCACTAACCTGGAGGTGTAGGTATCCTTGATGAATATGGATACACCCCCTCCTTTTGTGTTTCGGTCCATGTTCTGTGGCCGAAATGTGTGGTATGAGTTGTAGCCCGGTAGTGCTGGGGTGCTCTGTGGAGCCTTGAACCAGGTTTCAGTTACTGCAAAGATGTTGACATTCTCCATACTGAGGAGTGCTTCAAGTGCATGCATTTTGAGATTTAAACTCCTAGCGTTGAGTAGCATAACCCTCATTTTTTTTATTTGTGCTGTTTACAGAGGTGGGTTTGACTTTTGAGCCTTACCTAAAAAAGGCACTATGGGGGGCAGCAAGAGCCTTGGCCATTATTCGAAAGCCTATGGGTGACAGGTGCAAGCCATCTCTTGCGAAGCAACGAGGGTTGTCAAGCATGTCGTCCCAAGCTGACAGACACTGTATCCCCTTTGAATGACACCAGAAGCTTAGCCAATTGTTGAAATTGATCTTTTTTTCTTTATACTGCGGTATCATTCTTGGTGAGGGCAGGATGCTACTAAGGGTCAGGGTCATACCTGCCTGGGCTACATGATCAGAGAGCTCTTCCATGTCTCTTTTCATGTAGTCCAGGGAGGTATGTCTCAGGTCATTCACACCAACATGAACAATGACAGAGTCATATTTGTACTTGTTCTGGAGTGACCTGAGTGCTTGTGTTATGTGGCGGATTCTGGCTCCCGACAGGCAGCTAACAGTAACCTTCTCCTTGTCCAGCCTAGTGAGTGGACGTCAGTGTGCCTGACTGTAGAGTCACCTATTACTAGTGTGTTAGGTATGTTATTTCGCCTTAAGGGCTGTGATTGTGCAGCACACTGATTTTGTGTTTTATGTGTTGTCTAGTTTGTGACGGGAGGTGCAGGTTTTTTGGGTGTCTGCTTTGGCGGTCTCTGATGCTTTTGCAGGTTTTTGTTTAGAGCCTCCAAGTATCATTTTGTGTATTTATGTGTATTTTTTGCCAGTGCTGGTTTAGTATGTCTATGTGAGGCTGGAGGTGTGGTGCAAGTGTTAACCTTCTCCTCATGACTGCCTGTTCCAGTCTTGGGTGGAGAGAGCTTAGCCTCCAATTTAACTATATAATTGCATCTCTCGCATATGTTAATATTTTGTGGTAGGAGGAGAGGATTGTCTGTGTACATGAGGCAGTTGTAACATTGCCTCAGGATACCCAGGTTCACCAGCTGGACTAGAGAGTATACCTAAAATTGCCCTTTGGTCATACCTGAATAGTAGGGTGAGCTGCTTAGTCGCTTGGTAGGTGAGGGTGAATAATGAGCCTTGCCCTGCTGGGCAATCAAGTGTCGGGGTATATTAGTGCGTGCTATTAAGTCTGAGCAAGTGCTGGACTGTAGGATGCTTTTTAAGTGCTTAGGTTGAGCGTTAGACTACTTTCAAGGGAAAAACTGAAAAGGAGACTTGGTGGAGCCTGAAATAAATTAGCCCTAGCTAACCGGTGCTGCCCGGATGTGCAAAACCATGCAAATGCAGTTTTTATAGCAGGGAAATGAAAGAGATAGAAATTAGCCCAAATGGCCTATAAACTATTAACTTCTGGGCTGGAACCACTCCTCCAGGGACAGATGACTGCTCAAGGCTCCCTCTCTCACAGGTGAACAGAGAAACCTCCTTCTAAAGTAAGGTATGTGCAACTCAGAAACTTGTAACTCAGCCCTGAATTCAGCACTAGCCTGAAAACTGGACTATACTAGCTTAGAAAGGTGGGAAACAAGGAGAATTTTATTTTTAAAGATAAGGCAAAAACAGTAAAAAATACACTTAAAACAGCTTTAAATGACTACAAACAGTAAAAAAATACACTTAAAACAGCTTTAGATGACTACAGGCAATCAGAAAAGGCTTTTAAACAAATTACCCAATTAACCAGTAAAAAAATCTCAAAACTGAGCCATGTTGCTGTAGTCTTCAATCAGACAAGTTCTAACTGCACACTCCTGCCACTGGGTTGCAGGGAAACCTTCTCCAAAAAAAGAAGGCCTGGATTAGTGCTCAGGCCTGAATCTAGTTTATGCAACAGCAAACAAGGTGCACCAATTTCAGTAAGAAACAGTTCAAATATGCAGGCACTATAAGCCTCTAACCAGAAATTCCCATCTCAGAAGGGCAGAGTCCAGCCTATCCTCCCACAAAAGTGCAATCCACAAACCTTCTTAATGTAAAATGACTGGCCTGAAGCCCAAGTACTTAAACCAGAACTAATATACTTTTAGAATAATAGACACTGAGCCTTCAATCAGCAGTTCCCAACTTAGAAGGATGTAAGCTACCTGTCCTGCCACAACAGTGCAGACCACAAACCTTCTTAATGTAGAACAACTGGTCTGAAACCCAAGTGCTTGAACCAAAAGGCTTAGAATGATAGCTACACTTTAATCAGGTTACTACCAAGCAGTAATAAATACAAAAGAATACTTTCAAGAAGGCCTGGATTAGTGCTCAAGTTTTACAAACAACGCTAGATTCAGCAGGCCTGGATCTAGTCTATGCTACAACAAACAAGGCACACCAATTTCAGTAAGAAACAGTTCAAATATGCAGGCACTATAAGCCTTTAACCAGAAATTCCCAGCTCAGAAGGGCAGAGTCCAGCCTCTCTTCCCACAAGAGTACAGACCACAAACATTCTTAATGTAAAATAACTGTCCTGAAGCCCAAGTGCTTAAACCAGAACTAATACACTTTTAGGATAACAGACACTGAGCCTTCAATCAGCAGTTCCCAACTTAGAAGGATGTAAGCTACCTGTCATGCCACAACAGTGCAGGCCACAAACCTTCTTACTGTAAAACAACTGGTCTGAAGCCCAAGTGTTTAAACCAAAAGGCTTAGAATGATAGTTACACCAAGCATTAATAAATACAATTGAGTACTTTTAAGATAACACAAAAGCAAAATAAAGTAATCAAGTAGGAAGAAACACAAATACAGTGAAAGCAGATGAATGAAGTGCATTTTTTTTTGAGTGAGCAAATGAGATGGGCCCAGGAGGACTATCCAAATGCAAATTTACAAGAGGGGCAGGCAGTTTCAAAGCCACCAAGATTAACACCAAAACAAAAGCAGGGAGGGTGGGTGGAGAACTAAATGAAAAAATAGAACCACAATTTCCAGCTAGATAGTATTCAATGCAACACAAATAAATCAATTTAAATGGTGTGTTATTTGAAAAAAGTGCAGA
Source organism: Protopterus annectens (assembly GCF_019279795.1). NCBI lineage: Eukaryota > Metazoa > Chordata > Ceratodontiformes > Protopteridae > Protopterus > Protopterus annectens. The sequence continues at coordinate 935,524,141 of NC_056743.1, forward strand.
TAAAGATTTACTTAAATTCACTTATACGTCCAGTTGATTGCATGTAGGTCTTAGCCGGCCAAAGCTCAGAGTTTAAGCAGAAAATAATGCAAAATGCACCACTTATATAAGGCAGAAACCGAATATCAGTGAAGTGAAACTACCCCCACTTATCACTGGCTATGCAGGAATTCTAACAAGCACTAAATTCTAACAAGCATTAACTGAAAAAATACAGCCACAACTTCCAGCTAGATAGTATTCAATGCAACACAAATAAATCAATTGAAATGCTGTATTATTTGAAAAAAGTGCAAATAAAGAGTTACTTAAATTCACTTATACGTCCAGTTGATTGCAGGTAGGTCTTAGCCGGCCAAAGCTCAGAGTTTAAGCAGAAAATAATCCAAAATGTACCACTTATATAAGGCAGAAACCAAATATCAATGAAATGAAACTACCCCCCACGTATCACTGGCTATGCAGAAATTCTCACAAGCACTAAATTCTAAGAAGCGTTAACTGAAAAAACAGAGCCACAACTTCCAGCTAGATAGTATTCAATGCCACACAAATAAATTTATTTAAATGCTGTATTATTTGGAAAAAGTGCAGATAAAGAGTTACTTAAATTCACTTATACGTCCAGTTGATTGCAGGTAGGTCTTAGCCAGCCAAAGCTCAGAGTTTAAGCCTCACCCACTACACCTGGTGAAGGCCCACTCAACTAGAGCTGTAGCATTTTCTGCGTTTTTTCATGCCAAAGCTTCTTTAGATGACATTTGTGCAGCAGGCACATGGTCATCTCCTCATACCATTATCACTCATTACAAACTGGACCAGGTCTCTAGGGGACATGCATCATTTGGTTTAATGGTGCTCATGAATATCCTTCCATGAGACCTCCCAAGAATCAGGTAGCTAAGGACTTTGTCCCACAGTTCAGGATTATGTGAAGATTGACAACATCAAATAAAGAAGTTATGTATTACCATACCATTCCATCTGTGTTGTCGATCTTCACTAATCCTTGACACCCCCCCCCCTCCTTTCCCTGGCCTGAGACTTTCAGTGGATCAAATTTTTCTGAGACTGGCTTCATAATAGGGACACAGATCTGATCTCTTATTGTTTATTATTTACTATCTGTCTGCCACTAGTTTAGTCAAACTTGATAATTTAGAGAGGAGCATTATGGGTATAGCCTTGCTTGAGAGTTTGAAAGGCACGAGCTGAAGTAAATGGCCGAGTCAGTTCCAAGGCTCAGAACTGAGCCCACAGTCAAGGATTAGTGAAGATCAACAACATAGATGGAACTTTATGGTAAGACATAACTTCTTTTTTTCTGAGGGATATGAAGCCTGAGACTCAATTGTCTATCATTATTTAGTGAATTCGGTCCTCTCTAATGTGCCAGAAAAACACAATTTATTAGGCAAAAATCTGGACCTTCTGTGAAAATCTGGACAGTTGAGAGGTGTGGTCCTTCCTCTTCACACGATGGGGGACTGACTTACTGCTAGGTATCAACACAGCACACAGCTCAAAATCTTCCCCTGCCTTCCACAATGCACCACTACACCCTGCTACTCCTAATCTTAGTTGCCACTATAGTTGTCACATTGATCCCCAGAGGCTCAAGAAAAATAACTGATATTTTCTGCATGCATTTTTCAGTCTTTTGTGTTAGCTGGCACAAATAAATAGTTTTAAATTTAGTTGAGCTAAATCATCACTTATACTGTACCTTCCTGTTGAGGACCTTATTTATTGTCTGTTTTCCTCCCCTGTCCCTTTGTCACTTTGTGGGCCCTTGATAGATGAAAAAAACAGAAGAGGAGAAAACGTTTGGAGTATAGTAGTAGTAGGAGCAGTAGTAGAAGAACTTGTCAAGTGAAGTTTTGTTTTCATGTTGTGCTTCATGCTGCTTTGTTCCCTGGTTAAAAAACATAGAAAAAGCCTCAGGTTCCAAAAGATGCAGCCAGTGCAACTACAAGATTCCACATAGGATACTCAAAATTTATGTGTGGTGTGTCTGCAGATGGATCATTTGAAGAAGCAGTGCAAAATCTGCTAGTCCTTTGGACAAAGGCTTATACAGCAGCACTGTCCCACCCTCGCCAGAATCTTCAATGTGAATCTTTCTCCGGTACTCCTTCACAACACTCTCTTGAGAAGTCATCCTCTTCAGAGGTGGTCATCATCCTAGACCCTTCTCCAAGGAAAAGAACAGGAGCCTTTCCCCAGGGAAGGAGTTGTCTAGATATATGAAATCCAAGACAACCTCAGCTATGTCACTCCACTTGGTGAGGTCTGTCAGGAGCCAGTTGATGTAGTATCACTTTGAGTGTGTGATGAGAGAATTCATTAAAGCACAGATTGAGAATGGGTGTCTTGCCATCTCTCTATGGTCTTTAGGGCAAACAGGTCAGAACTCCAGCCTTCTAATTGTTCAGCTTCTTTTGCATGCCTGGCACCAGCACTGGAAGATTCAGAGCAGACAGTGATTCTGATGTAATCTGCATTGATGCTGAAAGGGCTTGACCTTTTGGCACTGACTCATTTTGTTACTTCCTTCTCTGTGACAGACATTCTGGTGTCAAGAGTGACTAGAACTTGAGAAGTAGAGGTTGGGAGGTCAGCATCACTGACAGTACCAATTTTTCTAGGAGAATGTAACAGGTCTTTCGTGTCAGTCTTTGATCTTTTGATGCTGAAACCAGCTTCAGGTCTGAATGTGGCCTTGGGGGTCAATGAATCTCAGCTCTCAACCTTCTTCAATGTCATCTTACTTGGCAACAAGTTTGGCTTTGGTACTGGTTATGTTGACACCTGCAGGCACTTCATCAATGTTCAAAATCCTAGAAAGGCTGACTTCACTGTCAAGACATGACTGGCCAGATACACCACTCCCTTTGACTCTACCCCTCCTAACACAACAATCCAGTCTTCTGCTTTGGCACCAGCCATGAACTCCACTGGCAGAGTGTGAAAAAAGCCTCAGAAAAAGACTGTCTCAGGATCAGACCATGCTTCTTCCCCCTTTGGATGACTCCCAACGTGAGATTCCAAGGAAGAGAAAATGCAAGAAAATGTATTTAAACTCCTCTGCAGTGTGTAACCCAGGACATAGATCTCATTAAAGATGAGGGCTTCCTACAATTCCCTCCAAATGACCCCAAATTTGGCTAAATTCTAGAGCTGATGGAGAAAAATATTTAACCCTTAGACCTCCCTCTGCAGACAAAAAGATTCTGATGGAGGCTTTTTAAATTACCCTTCTATATTTTGGGTGGTCCCTCTTGCTGACTGCATGATTGTGGCAGTAGTGAGAAGGTCTAGGTGAAAACCTACTATGCCATTCTAAGGAAGCTGGTCAAAATACTACATTCTCCTAAGGCTATGCCAGGCCAGGGCATACTGGTGCAGGGGTCACCTTGCTGACTCCATTATTGGAGTGGCAGCAAGCAATACTGAGTCTCAGATGAGAGCTTCAACAACTGTAATTTCCCCTGCTGTGGCTTCACCTCAAGCAGGACCCTCTGCCACTTGGTCCCCTTCCAGATATTCTCTCCCATGTATATGTCAGATGTCATCCAGACATCACATCCTTTTGACTAACCATGTGTTTTTCCAGTTCCATTAATGGTCAGAGACCCTGTGCTTCCATCAAGGGTGGCCCAGATTATTTCAGTTTTCCAAGTTATCCACATGCAAGCTGCACAAGAGCAAATAGAAAAAAAATCCTTTTGAGCATCTCAAAGAGGGCTGAACCCCCTTCTCTACACTATTCGCCATTCCTCTTTTCTTATCATCACTTTTTGAAGTAGAGTCTGTTTTTTCAGCTGTAAAAGTCTATTTGGCAGTTACCTCTAACTTTCATCAGGGAGTCAAATTTTATTCCCCTTTCTCTCAAAGAGTTTGCAGAGCCTTTTTGAATGTCCAGTTCTTATTTCAGCCTCCTATAAAAGGTCTAGCACCACTCTGGGGATCTCAGATTTGTATTAGAAGAACTACCTCAACCTCACTTTGTACTGACCCATTCTGCAAACGTAAAAATCTTTTCCTGGAAAATTATCTTCTTTATGGCCATTACTTCAGCTAAATGAATTTCAAAACTACAAGCCTTATGGAGCAAACTACCTTACTTATTCTTCAACAGAGATAGGGTTTCCTTACATAGTAATCCATTTTTCATACTTAAGGTAATCTCAGAGTCTGCTCTAAACCAACCTGCTATCATTCATCTCAGATCTCCAGAATTTTGCAGAATGTCCAGATGTTTGCCTTATATTTTTGGCCTGTTCCTCATAAGATTTGTGGGGGGGGGGGTTCTGGCAATTCATTGAGGACTGAAGTCACTAAATAATGTCAGACATTTGGGTTTTAGACTTTATTCTAGCAACTTTTTAAGTTAATAAGAGCAATATTTAAAATCTGACCCCAATTCTCTTTGTTCTCCCATTATTTTTGGCTTTGTCCAGAATTCTTGTAATAGGGGGTTCAGCGGTATGCTTTCTATTTACCACTGTTGCTGTTTTCCCATCCAGGCATAGACAACTATGTGTAAGATTCTTTTTGCAACAAAAACAAATCAGACAGCACAGTCAGTTGTTGCCTTTTCCAAAGGCTAGGACAAAATATATCCAACATTACTTTACCCAGATGGTTTTCTGAATGCATCTCCTACATTTATGCTTTATTCAACAAAACTCTCCTATGTAAACCAAAGGCTAATTCAACCAGTACAGTTATCACTTCCTCTGTTGAACTTTATCGGTCTGAAAGTGCTTTCTTTGTTAGATTTCATCACAGATCTGATGATGTCTAATTATGAAACTGCTTATCATACCTTATAAAAGCACTTACCATACCAATAAAATTCACTTTGCTGGAATGCAAGAGAGTAAGAATCCCTTTTCCTGTATATAGCTAAGGATTTTTAAAGCTTAAGATTTGAGATTTTAATGTGATCCAGTGTAAAACAGCAGTTATTAGCCTTGCATTTTCCAATAACTGTTTGCAGAGCTATCTCTTTAATGATATGGACTACTAACATAATATCTGATCTGATGTTGCCAATTTTCATTCTATCCTCAACTGTTGGGTTCGGATCCAAACCAAGGATCTAACTTGGCCATTACTAAAGCTCGTGGTACCCAAAAAGCTCTCAAGCTTCTTCCTTACCCATAATGCAGCAATCCCTAATATACCTCAGATCTCATCTGCTGCTTTTCGCGAAATGATGTGGTCAGCCTTAGCTCTCGAGTTTCCTTCAAGTTAAGTGTATTTTTTTCTCATTGTTCTTATATTTTTACATATATCACGCCCTTACCCACTTTACATTGTTGTAATTCTTGTTTGCCATTGTTGGTAATCCATTCCCCTTTTTTTTCTGTCTGTCTGTTGTTCAAATTCTCTCTTTTTCTTTCCTTTTCTATTGAAAAAAGAGTTTTTCTTCTTTCTTTACTATTTTCCTTTAGTTGCCGGCATGTTTGAGAAAGGACCTTCCGGTTTTAAAAAGTGTCTGAAATGTGGGCACAAATTGCCTCTTTCAGATGGTCATGCTCTTTATGTTTACTCTTTGGGCCCTCAAAATCTATAGGAGGATTGTTTAATTTGTAAGAATTTAAATCCCAGGGCTATTGCTGATAGAAAGAATAAGCTTATTCTAAAAGGTTTACTGCCATCTTCTTTTGATGAAGCTATTTCTGGGGCTCAATCCCCCAAGATTAAAACTAAGGAGTCCTTATCTAAGTCTCCTAAACCTTCTACTTCCTCAACTCCATCTTCGGAGCCATCAAAGACGAGATCAGGATCAGATCCAAAAACATCTCAGAGCCACTCTCCTTCAGATCCAAAGAAGAAGAAATTAGTGGATCCTACATCCTTGAATCCAGTAAAGAAACATATGGATCTGACTACTTTTGATCCGATCAACTTTCTTAGGACCAGATATTCCCCTACATATGATCCAGTGCCTTCCAGGGTTGCTTCCCCTTTTTTGGAAAGGTGCCGATCCAAATCACTTTCCCTTGCCTCATCTTGTTCGTCCAGGAGTTTGACTGAAGAAGATGTGGACAGAATGATGAGGAAGTTTCTCTTGGTGCAAATTCAGATGGGTGTTTTACCGGATCATACCCACTCTAGTCAGGAAGCCCGTCCACCTACCACATTACGACTACTTGCTCCTTCTCTGATCCCTCCACTTGCTTCAGTCTCTGGATCTGAACCTTCCAGATTCATCTGTTTTGGATCCAAAAATAACATTATTTTCAGATCTGAATCTTACTCTGAGTCAACCAGCTCTGACATCTTCGGATCTGGATGACTCTCATTGCAGAAGTTTCCTTGTCGGGTCCAAGGTGTTGGAGTCAACTCCGAGGGTTTCAGAGCCATCTCTGCACCTCAGTGTAATGGCACTGGATAGCTTGGCTCTGACTTCCAACTTGCGAGGATGACTTTCGGGGCGGAGGGAGACATCAGTCCAGAAACCTGCCTTCTCAAGGCCAAGGTCTTCCTTCTCTCTGAAACCATCTGCCTTCGAGGTAGTGAAGAGAGTATTTTCTGCTCCGACAAGATGGTTGGATCCAACCCCCTTGGATCTTCAGTCTAGTTCTCAGATGTCTCTGTGCTTGGAGCTACATCATTCTACACCACAGGAACAGCAAGCTGAAGACCCCAGACCACCCAGCAGAGTTTTATAATCTCTTCCGATACTTCACTGGAGCATCCCACCATTGAAGTCCTCATGAAGACAAAGTGCAAGAGTGGGTACTTGGACTCTCCGGAAGAGTCAGTCCATAAGAATACTGATTTTGATGAGGGAGAAGGGTCCCCATGATTATCTCTGGAAGACGTCTTATTTAGAGACATCCTTGAGATCCTGAAGCAGAGAGGTGGTTGGACTTCTAGCAACCCTTCACAGGTGGAATCCATATTTCTGGAGGCCTTTGGAGCTGGCCTGTCTACCTCCTGGGTTACTCTACCCACCGATGATCTCATTGATTTGGTCTGTTGGTGGGCATGGAAGGAGCCTGACTCAGTTGTGCCAGTCCCTAAGAGGCTATATCAGATTCTGGCTCCACCTGTTGGGAAGGAATTTTGGAGTAAGGGAGTGCCCATGGATGCCATGGTTATGGTAGTGGCCAACAAAAAGTAACTTGCTGAACAAAGTTCCTCTGTTCATGTCCCTAACAGGAGGTCTAGGGCAATGGATAGGTTTGGGAACAGTGTCTATGGATCAGTGACCTTTGCTCTTAGATCACTAAACTATGTGGCATATTTTGCTAGGTTACAAATGGACATGATCAAGGAACATTCAAATTCTCTTTCAAGGACTGTTACTGCTGCAACTCAGTCATCTGTGGCCTCTCAGTTGGCTACCCTCAAATCCATTTTGAATTTATCCATGAGGCTTATCTTGCATGCAGCCAAAGGTGCCTCAAGGGCAGCAGGTTCAAGTATATCCACTGGGAGACATCCCTGGATGCGCTTATGTGATTTTGTGGAGCCTTTCAAGTCCTCCTTCATCAATACACCCTTTGACAGCAGTTCGTTGTTTGGCCCAAAAGTAAAAGACATATTATCCAGGGGGGAAAAGGATGGAAAGGCCCTGTCTGCAGTGGGTGTATATTTTTTGACCACTCAAAGATCCTTTTCTAGGAATTAACAAGGTGGTCAAAAAATGTGGTTCAGGAAGTCGGAGGGTCCTTTCCAGGACACACATGGAGAAAGTTACTGTAGGGACAGAGGGGAGAACTCTAATGGACAATGCCATCCACACAGCAGAGGAGGCCCACAAAACCAAGGGTCCAGAGATTCTTTCTCTGATAGATTCTATCAGCACTCCTTAAAAGGAGGCCCGATTATCCCCCTCTGGAGGCAATCGGAGATGGACTATTCCTACACCAGAGAGCATGGCTAGATGTAACAAGAGACAGTTGGGTGCAGAGGATTATTTCCAGAGATTATATAATTCCCTTTTCCCTTACACCCCCATCTGTATGCAGAATTCCTGATGTTCCCCTCAGGCAGAGGAAAGCAGCAGCACTCGAAATACAAAAGCTGCTAAAAAAAAAGAGTCACCAAGAGGTCCCACTAGACCAGATAGAATCCGGAACTTACTTAGAATTGTTTTTAGTGCCAAAGAAACCAGGGGAACTGAAGACCAATTTTGGATCTCAGCACTTTGAACAAGTCAGTTCAACATACAAAGTTTTGGATGGTCACGGTTCAGTCCATTCTACCCTTCCTAGGAAAGACTGACTGGATGTGCTCAATAGACTGTCAGGATGTGTACTATCATATAAAAATGATCAGACAATCCAGAAGGCATTTACTCTTCTGGCTGGGAGCTAGTCACTATCAGTTCAGAGCACTGCTCTTTGGCCTCACCACAGCCCCCAGAGTGTTTATCAAATGCATGGCAGTGGTAGCAGCTCATTTGAGACTGAAAGAATTCTGGGTGTTTCCATATCTAGACAACTAGCTCATCACTGCCCTGACCAGGCATCTATTAACAAGAGCAAGAGATTGGGTACTTCAAATTTGTTCTCATCTGGGGATAACTATAAATTACGCAAAGTCTCAGTTAGAACCAACACTAATTTTGGAATTCATAGGTGCAGTCTTCAATATGATATCAGTGACGGCCTTTTTTCCTCTGTCAAGAGTTCAGACTATCAGATTCCAGGTCATGAAAATAATTCACAACACCAACATTTCATCTCAGTTGATCCTTCAAGCATTGGGGTCAATGTCAGCTGTTGCACTCTTACTTCCTCTAGCAAGATTTCATATGAGAATTCTTCAATGGATGCTAGCAACACAGTGGATGATTCTTTACCAGCGCATCTCAGCACAATTAAGACTCACTCAGACATGCAAGAGATACTTCTGGTGGTGGATTCAGTCAGATTAGGTTGTACAAGGTCTACAAGGCTTCCTTTCATTCTCCCTCAACCCAAGGCCATAGTGACCACACAGGATTCCCAGACTGGGGGGGGGGGGGGGGCACTTCCTGGGGAAAACAGTCCAAGGCACTTGGTTCCCTGAAGAGGTCAATTTTTTATATCAGTGTCTTCGAGATGAGAGCAATGCTCTTAGCATTGAAGACCTTCCAAGATGCTCTCCCTTTAGGGTCAATTGCAGTTCAAATAGACAATATGTCAGTAGTTTGCTACATCAATAAACAAGGAGGAACCAGATCTTACCCGTTGTGTCAAGAAGCACTCCGAGCATGGCAATGATGATCTCATCCAACCTCTTTCTCATAGCAACTTTGGGAAAGTCCACTGTGATAGAAGACAAATTGAGCAGAGCCATTCTTCTACCTTACGAGTGGTCTCTCAACATGAAGATGGCAGAAATGATTTTCCCTCAATGGATCCAGCCTTGTTGTGATCTTTTTGCTTCTCCCCTAAACAACAAATGCAGCATCTACTTTGCCCTAATCCTCCCTCAGGGGGAATCATCAAGGGATGCTCTACTTCACGATTGCCCCCCCCCCCAGTTTACTTTATACTTAACTGCCAATTCCCCGATTCCAAAATTTCTACAGAAAGCTGCCAGGTTGAAGAGCAAAGTCATGCTTATTGTACCTTAATGGCCTTGGCAGATTTGGTTCCCCCTTCCTATGGCCTCCTCTATTTTCCCAACCTTGAATTCTGGATCTGATTCCAGACCTCCTATCACATCTGACAGATATGATTCATTCGGATATCTCAAATCTCAAGCTTGGTTTCTCCAATTCCATTACTAGCCAGACAACCAATGCTCTCTTCCTCGTCTGTCACATTTTTTTATCTTCCCATAAGCCTTCTAAGAGAAAGCTATAGAAGTAAGTAGAAAAGGTTCCTTTGCTGGGCACAACAAAAACACACTGATCCCTTTTCAGCTCCAATACATAGCATACTTAATTTTTTGTCATCAGTCTTTAATGAGGAGGCTAGCTCCTCTATGATTAAAGTTCAATTAGCAGCAATATCTAATTTTAATACAGGGTTTGAAAATTCTTCTTTGGCCCCTTCTATAGCTTGTAAGGCATTCTTGAGAAGCACACTGTTATTGAAACCCCTGTATAAAGATCTTACTCCACCATGGGATTTGAACTTGGTACTGCAGGCCTTAATTTGTTCCCCCTCTGAACCAGCAGCTAAATGCAATCTTATGTTCCTGACCTGGAAAACTATAGTTTTAGTCTCCATTACCTCTGCTAGAAAAATTACAGAACTTCAAGCATTGTCATCTAAACCTCCCTACTTGATCTTTCATAAGGATAGAGTCACATTACGTACCAATGCGTCTTTCCTTCCCAAGGTGGTGTTAGAATCCAATATCAATTAATCCATTAATCTGCCAGTATTCTTTCCTAAATTTGCAAACAAAGGTGAATATATGTTTCAGTTATTGGATGTTCAAAGCCAATTAGATTTCTACTTACATAGGACAAAAGAAATCAGGAAGACAGATCAATTATTTGCCTCATTTGCAGATTTCAAATTGGGCAAACCAGTTGCAAAAGTAACTTTATTCAGATGGCTAACGGGTTGCATTTTTTAATCTATAGCGAGTTGCATCTAACCTTACCAAAACCTTTAAGAGCCCATTCAACTATGTCCATGGCAACTTCTGTGTTTCTGTCTAGAGCTTCCATGGATGACATATGTGGGGCTGCAACCTAGGCCAATCATCATTCCTTTATCACTCATTACAAATTGGATCTGGTCTTGAGGGGTAGAGCAGCTTTTGGCTCAACTGTTCTCAGGAGTATCCTTCCTTATAGTCCACCCAGGATTTCAGGTAGCTGGGGACTCTGTCCCAACAGTTGAGGATAGAATGAAAATTGACAATATCAGATAAAGAAGCTATGTACTCACCATAACATTCCATCTGTGTTGTCCATTTTCATTCATCCTCAACTTCTCACCCATCAACCCTCCCCAACCCATATCAAAACAGACGTCTGGAAAAGTGAGACATTGTAAGAACATAACTGCCTTAATGTTGAGCTCCAGATATCGTTCCTTGTGTAGGATGTATATATATATATATATATATATATATATATATATATATATATGTATACATGTACATTAGCAGGTATTACTTTAGGTAAATCAACAAACAAGATCTGAGGTATGTTAGGGGTTGGTGCGTTATGGGTAAGAGAGAAGCTCGAGAGCTTTATGGTTACCACAAGCTTTGGTAACGGCCAAGTCAGATCTGAGGTTTGGATCCAAACCCAAAAGTTCAAGACGAATGAAAATGAACAACACATATGGAAGGTTATTGTGAGCACATAACTTCTTTTTATCCACATGCAAGCTGTACAAGTCCCAAAAATAAGGCTCAGCAGCTGTTTTCACATCTATAACCAAGAGAAACTGGCAATAAATAGACCAAATACTTGTTATTACAGCATAATTCTAGGAATATCTTTCTAAAATCAAAAGATTTGGCTAATAGCCACAATTGTACCACAGCTAAAATTAGAAGGATCTGGAAAAAGGCACCAACAGCTGTAGCAGCTTCTGCCAGTTGCTGGCTCAAATATCAGCCCCAAAAGCTGTTATACCAGCTAAGATCATTAAACAGATCCTGCTTAAGGCTCCAGCAGCTTTCACCACAACTAGCTTCAGTCACTTGCTCTCAAGCCTACCTCATTCTGAGTTCGGTCATTTTAGTCCTGAAATAAGTTCGAGTAGGGTAACTTCAGGTTCTTCAGAAACATTTCCAAGATGGGGTAATCAACAGATTAACAAATAATAATTGCCAGATATCCCAAAAATGCATACATAAAGGTCTGAACACACTGTCAGAAAAGCTGGTAAGCAACAACATTGCATTTATATTTTAACTTAAAAAGAGAGAGGCATATGACATAGGGGTGAAATCTAATCAGTATCGGTACCATGCTTTGACAGAGAGACAGGCTGATAAATGCAATACACATTCTTTTGAACCTTCAAGTGAACAGAGGTATTCACATGCAGAACTAACAACACTATTAATTGTCCGGAGCTATGAACATGTCAGTCTATACCTCTGTGGTGTTCAATTTAGCAGAAATTAGGGATCATGAGCCATTGGAACTCATTAGCAATACTCAGACTTCAAAGCTTCTTTTACAAATAGAAGAATGAGTGAAAAGGCTTTAGGCCTATAATTTTTTAAACACTTTAAATTATCACTCAAGACATAGGCAAACATACATTAACAGAAAAGAAAGCAAACCATTTTAAAATGTTTCCATTTAAACACAATACACATGACATATATTTTCTTTGCTATTATCATCAGTCCACCATTACAAAAAATTGTTGAATTCCTGCTTACCTTAAACTCACTCTTCCTCTTTCTCCTCAACATTATTATGCATGTATTGTTCTCACAATTTCCATTTACTTCTATGTAATTTGTACCTTCCCTTTTCTAAAGATCCATGTTCCGGTTCTTTTCTCTCTTTTATAATATTTAGTACCTCAAATACAGTTGGTGTAAACTTTGATTTCCATTTTTAGTAATCACTTTTTTGCAGCCAACATAATTAAACTTAAGGCCTTAATAAGTCATTATGTCTAGGCAATTTAGATCTTGTATCCCAACTCAAAAGAATAATTTCTTACTTACAGCCATTTGCTCAGCCAATATTTCTGATAGAGTACTCTTTAGGGAATTTTTAAAATCTTCCAACTCATTACTGACCCAAAGCATATGTTCCCAGTTACTCTTTCCTCTCCATCACACTCCCAACATTTAATCTGTACCTGAGGAAAAAAAATCTGTGAAGTCTGCTTGGGGCTTAAAAATGCCTATGCAAACACATCTAAGCAAAGATTCTAAACCTTCTGGACTCAGTCGCATACATGGGAGCTATGCATATGTCGTCCCATTGTTTTCTTGTAAATTACTTTTCCAATCTCTCTTCCCAATTTTTTCTAACCTCCTCTGATTCAATCTTATCATTATCATGCAATATTTTATAAACCTTACTAATTACCCATTTTTTAACCACTGCTTCTCTTCTAGATTCAGCTACAAACTCTACCAGAGCAGGTCTTTCACTTAACATTTCCCTGTCCTTTTCTTTTTGCCTGTACTCTGAGACCAAGTCCTGGTAGAGAAGGCAGTCTCTAGCTTGCAATCCAAATGTCGTCTTGGCTTTATCCCACTCTGTTACCTTTCCCGCTTCAGTTATTTGCTCCAAATATCTTGGTTCCTTTGCTAGGTTTCAGTCTTCTCTTGCCTATTTTCTCTACCACTACTTGTAGTCATCCCTATTGACAAAATCTCCTTTTTCTATTCCTGTATTGGTTTAGTTCTTAGAATACTTTCTTCTACTTTATTAATATAATATTATGTGTGGTTGTTGTTTTTCTCCTTACGAATCTGCATCCAAAATCCCACTCTGCCTCTATTTCTTGAACTTTCACCTTGCTTTATCATCATCCCTTTCCACTTTGAATTATAACCTTCTGCTTGTTTTATGTATATGAGCCTTAACTGTGTAACTCTGAAATATCCCTTCAAATCAGGTAAACCTAACACGTTGTTCTATTGGAAGAATCAACTTATTCCACTTAACTCTTGCCCTGTTCCCCTCTCAGATAAATTCCTTCAATTCTTTATTAATTATTGTTCACAGCTTCTCCTCTGGTTGATAAAAGTATGCCTGACCTGTATATAAACCTAAAGGGACTAAAAACATTTTCACTCCTTGTATCTAACTATCCAAATTCATGTGTTTCCCATTTCTCAATGTTTGTATTTTTTTTTTGTTTAGTCTTTTCTCAATATCCTTAGCTGCCATAACAGAAGCCTTTTAAATCCTTACTCTAAAATACTTTATCTTATCATGTCTATGGGTATTGCTGAACAATTTCATGTGTGGGTACATTTATGGCTATAGCCTTTGTTTTATCTTCATTAAGTTTATATCCAGAAAATAAGTGAGACCATCTGAAAGAGTTCCAAAATGCAAGAGCTGTCCTTTTCTACATTTATCAGGTATAAACTAATATCTGTAAATAAATCCAACTTTTCCTGATTACCATACCAATTATATCCTTGTATTTTTGAGTCCCTTGTTTACTTTGCCAATGGCTCTAAATTTAAAGCAAATAGCAAAGACAGAGAGGACACCCCTGCCTGGTTCTTCTGTTCAAACACAACTTATCTGAGAGGAACTGTCCCACCTTAATTCTTGCCTCTGATCCTTCATATATCCATCTAATTAACCTTATTATTGTATCAAGGAATGCAAATGCTTCCATTTCCCTACTTATAAAATCCCAGCTTGCTCTGTCAAATGCTTTCTCTGCATCAAGACCCACCTGCAGTAGATGCATTTTCTTATATATGGATTCGCTATGGATCATCATTGCTCTATTAATGTTGTCAAATGTTTGCATCCCCTCCACAAAACCTCACTGATCCATATCTATCAATTTTGGTATCATCTGTGCCATTCATTTAGCTGGTATAGACATAAACACTTTATAACTGTGGTTTAAAATTAAAATGGGTCTATATAAAGCTGGATCTGATGGGTATTTGCCATCTTTAGGTAAAACAGCCACCACAGCTTTCTTCCAAGATGCTGGTTCTTCCCCTCCTTTTAAAATACTGGTAAACAAATTCTTCCAGATCTTTATTACTTTCTTCCCTCTGATTTCCAGTCTTCTACAGAAATACCATCTCTTCCTGGAAACTTTCCTGAAGATTGATTATACATTACTGTTTTTATCTCATCACCTTCTATCTTAACTGTTAATTGTTGAGCCTCATCTACCTCTAACCTTAGCATAATTAAGTTTTCTGTAAATATTTCCTTTTGTACAGTTTTTTTGTTTCCACATTTCACTGCTTTATACAAATTTTCGTAAAATTTATGGAATATCTCTAAAACCTGTACAGGATCTCTAGTTATTTTCTTGTTATAGGTTCCCTAATTTGGCAACAACCCTTTCAACATTCTGTTACCTAAGTTGTTGTGCTAAATGTTTTTGTGCTCTGCAGTTGTTATCAAAAAAATAGTTGCTTAACTTCTTCTAATCTTATCCAGATACTCCCTTGTTTTCTCTTTTGCACTCTGTATTTGCTTCTCCTCTTGTTCTGTGAGATTCCCCTTATTCTGTAATACTTTAACCTTTGTCAGGCCCTCTAAGTAATTTTTATTACTTTTTAAAGAAATCTCTTTCTCTTTTATTTTGGCCGTATTTTTAAACTCCATTTTCATTTTATCCCAGTCAGTAGCTATAACTTTTGAATATATTTCTATCTTCCTTAGTAACTGTCACATAATTTCCACTACCCATTCCTTAAATTCCTTCCTTTTTAACAGGAATACGAGAAGTCACCATTGTCTTATTTTTACTTCATTACCCTGCATTTTTATCTTAGTATTCACTGGTGCATGATCCGAAATAGTCATGGGATGTGTGCAGAAGTCTTCAATTAAATGCACATGTTCCTGTGAAATATAATTTCTATCTAGTCTAGCCAGTTATTGTAATTTGTAGAATAATATGTAAATTCTGTCCAAGTTCCTACTACTGAATTCCACACCAAAAACTTTCATAAATTTGCTTCAGAAATCTACCCTTTTTTGTTATATTGTCCCTGCTAGGTTTCTCTGATAATCTTCACTATTGCAAATCAAACTCCAGTCTCCACCTACAAATAATATTCCCTGATGAAAGCTGGTTATTTCTTCCAAAAATTTCTTAAGCACCATAATAGCAGTTTTCAGTGGAGTATAAATATATGCCATTGTAATCCTCCTCCCCTGCCAACAGCCCAGTACTACTGCAAATCTACTATTTTTTCCTCATCTGTCATCATTAGAGCCCCTCTAGCAATAAGTATAATTACTCCCCATTTCCTCTGTCCCTGATATTTTGCTGAATATCCATTCTGAAATCCTCTCTGTCAAATTTCCATACAGATTTCTTTCCAAATGTGTCTCCTGCAGCATTGCGATTTGCACTCTGCATTTCTTAATATAATTCAGCACTTTTTCCTTTTTTATCTGTACCTGTAAGGCCATTCACGTTCCAGGTTAATATGGACAGCATAGCCATCATGTTGAAAAACTATTGTTCCCACCTATGTACATGACAGTTTTTTTATGTGTATTTAAAGCTTTTGTG
Organism: Protopterus annectens; assembly: GCF_019279795.1. Taxonomy (NCBI): domain Eukaryota; kingdom Metazoa; phylum Chordata; order Ceratodontiformes; family Protopteridae; genus Protopterus; species Protopterus annectens. Next base: position 935,540,274 of record NC_056743.1, read on the forward strand.
TTACATGCATATACTAATGCTTGGCAGGGAAATCCTTTATACAGTTGTTTCTTCTTATCTCCATTTGAACCTATGTCACAAGTTTTAAGACTTTTTGTTTTAATGAAAACCCTCAACGACTAAATACAAAACATCCCCATCATCTTCAATTTGGAATAAATACACAAAACTATGTACATCTTCAAAACATGAAGTTTAACCTTCAGAATGGAACATTTGTCCCAAATCAATGACTGCACCTACAAGCATTAGGTAACCTAAAATTAAGGTTACACATGCTAAAGCACATGCTACAGCCTGTGCTCCCACTTACACTGATTATTGTCAGTTATTTTCTTATCTCTCTTCCCCACCAAGATATGAAAATTAACCCTAAGAAAAAAAAAGTACACTGGCTTTCTTTAAATAAAACTAGATTTGTACACTGTTCTATTAACTGCATTAACATATTAAGGCTGCTAGGGAGCTTCCCATAATTTGAAATGTACTTTTTCACAGAACTGCTTGCCATTGTACCTTTACATTTTGCATTTCCCGCAGCAAAGAATACTCAGAATTCTCAAGGTTAACTGCTTGCACCTGCAAACAGCTTGTCTCCATGGAAATGTGCTCAATGATAAGTCTTTGTAAATTTTACTCAGAAAAGAATGCACCGCTGTCCTCAACTGCAGATATTTCAACAACACTGAACATTTAACCAACCAAAAAAGTGTTTAATTCAAGTTTAGTAGCACTAATGCTGACATATTGTGTGGTCTTCTCCAATCTTTTGTGGTTTCCATGTGGTTTTAAACAGTCCACTGAACATTTGGCAGTGGAAATCAAACAAGCTAATATCTTTGCAGTTGTAAGACACATATTTTAATGGCTTTCATCATTTTGTTTTATTTTTAAAGCCTACATGCTTACAATAACACCTGTTTACAGCATAAGCCCAAGATAGTAATCTAGACATTTAACCCTTGTAAAATATTATACAAAAATATTGTAATTCTATCTATAATATAATCACTGTACTTTTACACCCCACCCAGCAGCCCAAGATCACAACATATGAACACAGAACTTGCTTTTTTGCAGCCTGCGTTTCTCATGTTATACTGTAAAACATATATTTCTTTCAACTAAAAAAGTACTTGTTTACTTTAATATTTTTAACACATATAACAGTCATCCAAAAGTCATGTAAAGAGGATACACCAGGACAATCGAAGCCAACCAAAATCCAAAAAATAGACTTTTATTAGGACATATATAAGAAATAAGTGAGCGCTTTCACGTCTCCTGGACGCTTCATCAGACTTAATTAAACATCACCACAACACATCTTTAAATAATAGTAGGAAAGCTCCTATTGGAGAACTGACACAGTACTTAATAAAGAAGATAGTTGATTGGTAATTTCACAAAATAGATATAACGCTCTACTGTTAATAGGTATTATACAACTTACATAGTGAACATTAAAAAATATGTAAAAAATATATATGTTACAAAATACAAAAGTGCCTATGCATATAAAAAAACTTATAGCAAAAACATATAAGTATAGGAATAGGGAATGCATATACTAATAAAACATATTTATAGGACAGAGTGACTAGGCTGTACACGTAATAATGTAGAGAAGAGAGAAATCAAATGGATACTTAAGCTAGCAGCAGATAGAGGACATGGTCTCAATGATAAAATTTCCTTGAGACCTTTCTTGGCAGACAGACCTTTTAAACATAAGTAATAGGATTAGTTTTTAAATATAGGTAATATGTTTAGTTTTTATAGTTTTTAAAGTATTTTAATGTGTTTAAAAACTTTTCTTCCTATTCATCTTCATCTCCCAACACCAAATGCTAGTTCAAGTCCAAGGTACTGCTTATTCCTCGAAGTCAACTCCTCTGCTT